>NW_024429188.1:97188415-97388415 GCF_017639785.1 Mesocricetus auratus | reverse complement strand
ACAAAAAAACCCAGGATAGCTAAAACAATCCTGTACAATAAATGATAATGGGGGGGGAGCATCACCATCCCTGACTTCAAGCTTAACTACAGAGCAATAGCAATGAAAACAGCATGATATTGGCATAAAAACAGACAGGTGGACCAACAGAATCTAATTGAAGACCCTGATATTAATCCACATACCTATGAACACCTGATTTTTTAAAAAGAAGTCAAAATTGTACAACGGGAGAAAAGAAAGCATCTTCAACAAACAGTGCTGGCATAAATGGATGTCGACATGTAGAAGACTGCAGATAGATCCATGTCCATCTACCTACAGAAGAGTTTTAAGCACAGTACAAAGAATACCACCCACCCATCCCCTCTTCTTTCTGGACATTTCTATGTGTATTTTCTAAAATACAAGAATGCTCTGTTATAAAGCTGTAACACAACCATCAACATTAGATTATAACTTTGGTATCGCTACTATCCCACTCAGGTTTTGTCAGTTTTTCAGTAGTGTCCTTAAGCCAGAGAATCCAATTCAGAACCAAGTGCTCCATTTTGTTTCAATGTCTACTCAGTGTCTTTCAATTTTCAACACTTGAAGATAATAGTCTAATTATTTTGTGAAATGCTCCTTCACTTGGGTCTTTCTGACATTTCCTCCTGATTATATTTTAGCTGTGAAATTTGAGCATTACCTCCAAAGAAATAACGCTTTCTTCTTTCATGACATCTTACCAGGGGGCATGTTGTTATTTACTGTTTTATTACTTTTTAAGACTTACTTTTATTATTCTTAAAATTATGTGTAGTTGCATTTGTTTGTGTTGGAATAAGTCCCTTAGAGGCCAGAGGTGTTAGATCCCATGGAGCTGGAGTCAGGCCATTGTGAGTCACCTGATGTGGATGCTTGGAACTGAACTCAGGTCCTCTGCAAGAAAAGCAAGTGCAAGTGCTCTTAACTGCCGAGCCATTTCTCCAGTCCACTGTGTTTTATTATTGCTAATTTTCTCTTTGTTCATCTGATTAAGGTGACATTTTCTGGATTTTCTCTACTGTAAAGTTACTTTCTTGTCTTTGTCAACATTAAGTATTTGGCACAGACTCTGTCTGTGTTTGTCTATCAATCATTTCTTCAGGTAATGAGTAACTACCACACACACACACACACACACACACACACGTGCATATACTCATAAAACCTACTGTTTTTATTTTTGGGGAAAGCATGGGCATATTTTCCCACTACCACAAATTATACAGTCAAGTTTTCCACATTTGAAGAATCACAGGAGACAGCATGCCCAGAGTAAAACAGATGAGTTTCATCCCCAGAAAATAACCCTCATAATTATGGTATTTCCCCTGTAGGTAAGTGTCTCATCATTCATTCATGACAACGTGGACTCATACGTTCTACTTCTTTTTAATATTTTTCAGTCTTTTATTGTGATGTTCGAATTTACTAGAGGGAACCCTTTTAAGCTGACTCCTGTGTCTTTTTAACATGTTCTCATAGTTCTTTGCACAATTATTTTTAGGGACAAAAAGAAGTTCCAAGCCCATTTAGTGTTTTCAGCCAGGTGTGGTGGCTCACTCCTGTAATCTCAGCAACTCAGGAGGCCGGGGCAGGATCTGTGCTTGAGTTTGGAGCCAGCCTCCTGGGTTTCAGGAATTAGTGTTTTCAATAAAGATTCTTAGTTCCTTGGGGGGGGGGGTATGTTATTTATAGATAAAGATTTAGGTGCCAAGTATTTTCATTGCTATTAGGCCTTCTCAATGGATTAACAGTAAGAAACCTGGTTCCTTAATACAATCCTTCTGAATGCATGATGGTTTGAACATGAATGTCCCCCAAAAGCTCAGGCATAGTCCCCAGTTGATGGCGCTGTTTGAGGAGCTGTGGACTTGCTGGGGGAAGTACGTCACTTAGGGTGGGCTTTGAGGTTTTAAAGCTTCACGCCATTCCCTGTGCACAAGTGCTCTCCCTGCCTCCTCTGCTTTATACTTGCAATTCAAGATGTGAGCTCTCTGCATCTGCTCCAGCCACCATATCTGCTCCTGGCTTCCATGACTCCCTGCTATGACAGACACTTATTCCTCTTGAACCACAACCCAAATAACTTTTTTCTTCTATAGGTTCATGGTGTTTTAGCACAGGAATAGGGAAGTAACTAATACAGCATGTAATCAATCATACATTGCTGAAAGTACTCCTAATGTCATAAATATGTTAATTATAATTATTTAGAATCTATGAGGGAGAATTTTAATAGCTGATCTTCTTTTTTATTTTCCAAGTTTTTTTTTCGACACAGGGTTTCTCTGTAGCTTTCGAGCCTGTCCTGGAACTCACTCTGTAGACCAGGTTGGTCTCAAACTCACAGAGATCTGCCTGCCTCTGCCTCCCAAGTGCTGGAATTAAAGGCATACACCGCTACCTCCTGGCTTGAATCTTCTTTAAGTCTGTGCGTATTGTCCATTTTCTCTTGATTTTGGCTAATGGTTGTTTTGTATGGCCCGTTATTAGTAACTGAGTGGAGAACACAATAGAAAATGTACAAGAGCTGCTGATTGACACTCTTTTCTTCTAGATGGTATTTAGTTTTTCTTCCTTTGGCAAGAACACAGGGCAAGGATAAATGGCCATCTTAATCAGATTAGAGATTGAGACTGGGCTTTAGTTTTTATAAGGCTGATCTAGCTCCCATTCACTCTCATCCCAATGATAATGTACAAATGGGTAGGAGTGGATGGGCTGAGATTTTTGTGGCATTTACTGATTACTCTTCCTTCTTGGGTCCTCTACTCTATTTTCTTCATGCAAGTTCCATTACATCTTTGAGAGTCTCAGACACTGTTATTTTTTCACCACCTCTTCACAGGCTTTTAACATTTCATCCACAGATTTCAAACTGGCAAATTGCTTAGAAGCAAAGATATAACCAGATCTCTATCTGGCTCATCTATTTCTTGCTTTACATTTCCCTCCTGTCCAGAATTTCAGCTTGTCAATTCTTCGCTATCTTGGAGGCACTCCAGTGTGATCAAGTAAAAAAGAAAGTTCTTTCCAGCATTTTTTTTCTTGAAACAAGGTCTTACTGTACATTCCAGAACTCCCACTTCAATTGCCTGGGTTCTGAGATTACAAGTGAACACCCCATGTCTGGTCATTCAGCTTCTATATTTATTTTCTGTGGGATGGTTGTGGGATCAGAAATAAGGCTGCCTTTGCCAGAAGAAATGGATTTATACTCATAAATGATTAGTGTGGCTTTTTTGCCACATCTATGGAGAGAATGAAAATAGATTCTTAGCAATCACACCACGGGTATTCCAGAAACTATTGGCACCACTCTGTAGGGGTGCACAGTTATGGTGAAGGGCCCCAGAGGAAGGATGCCTTTGGAGGATCTTGAATCACAGCAATATAGGGCTCAGTCTCACTGAAAAGAGAAGGAAGAGGCTCTGGCTTGACAAATGATAGGGAAAGAGAAACTGGATATCTATGGCCATGCACAGAATATTATTAGTGGTGTTGCACTAGGCTTCCATTACAGGGTGGGGTCCAAGCAAATTTACTTCCATATCAATATTATTATTGAAGATAATGAGTCTCTTGTTGAAATTTGAAATTGTGCATGTGAAAAAGTATGTGCAAGGTTCAGATGAGGACAGATGTTGTCTTTTCTGTTTATCATGCTCAGAAAAATACATTAATTCTTGAAAGAAAAGGTATTGAACATGTTTCAAATCTAGCTGCTTTCCTTCATCGAGCCATAACAATTAAAAAAACAAGGATATCAGAACATTTTTGATGGCATCTCTGTTTCTGTACAAGGAACAGTATGGCAGGCTAGTGAATAAGACCTAACTTATTCAGCTACAGAACAAGATTCTGGATTATCAAGCCAACTTGTGTGATTTAATGATGCCATGAAGAAATTATATTGATTTGAGATTTGTGTAGAATTTGAAGATGGTATGGATGGAAATAAGGAAGGAAAAGGTTTGTTAAAATGATGGTTTGAACAAGGGTGAAAATAGAGATTGGAGAAATGGGTACCGGTTTGGAGACAAGGATGAGGAAGTTGGAGAAAACAGCACACTAATGATTTCAAGTTGTAAAATAGGAAGTTAGGAGAGATGACATATGGTGAACCAAATAAAAAACACAAGATACTTTTTTATGGTTAGAGTTATTTTATTTTTATTTATTTATTTATTTTGAGATGGGGTTTCTCTGTGTAGTTTTGTAGACCAGGCTGGCCTTCAACTCACAGAGATCTACTTGCCTCTGCCTCCCAAGTTCTGGGACTAAAGGTGTGCACCACTACTGCCTGGCTAAAACGTAAGTTTATACACATGATTTAAAATAAAAAGATAACCATTAGAAGAAATTAAAATAATAAATATATTGGCAAGGGAAAAGGGCAGATTAGAGGTAGGAGTGCTGCAAGAGAGCTTAACCATCAGATCCCACAGTATTATTTAATAGATGGTGTTTAAAAAGAAATGCAGATTGCCAGACTGTGTTTTATGCCTTTAATTGCAACACTCGGGAGACAGAGGAAGGTGGATTTCTGAGTTCAAGGCCAGCCTGGCCTATAGAGTGAGTTCCAGGACAGACAGGGCAACACAGAGAGATCCTGTCTCGAACAAACAAATGACAGAAACAATAGAAGAAATACAGATTATACTGGCTGGGTTTTGTGTATCAATTTGACATAAGCTAGAATCATCAGAGAGGAAGGAATCTCAGTTGAGGAAATGCCTCCATGAAATCTAGCTGTGAGGCATTCTCTTGATTAATGACCAATTGGGGAGGGCCCAGCCCATAGTGGGTGGTATCATCCCTGGGCTGGTAGTCCTGAATTCTATATGAAAGTAGGTTGCGCAAGCCATGAGGAGTAACACAGTGAACAGTACTCCTTCACGGCCTCTGCATCAGCTCCTGCCTCCGAGATCCTGACCTGTTTGTGTTCCTTTCCTGACTTTCTTCAATAATGAATAGTAAACTGAAAGTGTAAGCCAGATAAACTCTTTCCTTTCCAACTTGCTTTTTGGTCATGGTGTTTGGTCACAGCTATGGAAACCCTAAGACAGCTGAAAAATTTGTTCAGAGGTATGTTTTGCACAGCATAGTTACTGACTGCATATTGTGAATATGGAGGGTTTTAGATTGAGTGATTGAATTGCTACAGGATGATAACTGAGGAAAGACTGTAGTAGCCGGGTGAATAGGGAAGATGGTAAGGTGGTCAATTGTACATGCCAACTTGATTGGAACTCAAAGTGCTCAGGGTTTTGGCTTAATTTTATTCTGGGTGTGACTGTGAAAGGTTTTGGATAGAATTAATATTTGAAGTTGATTAGAATAAAATGGATTGAGTGAAACTAGTGGCCATTCTCAGTGAGGGTAAGCCACGTCCAATCTGCTAGAGGTCTAAGAAAACAAAAGTTGGAGGAAAAGAGAATTCATTTTCCTCTGTTTGTTCTCAAGTTGTGACACTGGTCTATTGAACTTGGAATGGGATTAGCATTTTCTTGTATTTATTCAGTTTTGTTTCATGTATATGGGTGTTTAACCTGTGTATATGTTTGTGTAACACGTGTATGCATGGTTCCTTTGGGGACTAGATGAGAGGGTTGGACCCTGAAACTGGAATCACGGATGATTGTAAGACACCATATGGATGCTGGGAATGGAACTGGGGTTGTCTGAAACAGTGACAAGTGCTCTTAACCGCTGAGTCATCTCTCCAGACCCCAGAATGGAATATATACCATTGGTTCTCCTGGTCTTGAGACATGGGAGTTGGATTGGAACTATGCTTTGGTCCTCTTGGGTCCCCAGTTTGCAGATGCTGTATAACAGGACTTATCAGAGTCCATAATTGTATGAGGCAATTGCCTTAAGTTTTATGTACATGTACACATACATAATTTCTAGGGTACCTTGAAAAGCCTTTGCTAATAAGAATGGGGGTTCAATTTTAAGAATGTGTGAGACATTTTGATGGAGATGTATAGTACATGCAAATGAACCTCTCTCCACCTCCTACTAGGTCTTGGTACATAGTATGGACAGGTAAGATGATGCCTAACCATTATCTTGTGTTGTCTGAATAAAGCCCGTGCTTGTCTGGTAATATGATTTTTTTGTCCTGCATTCATTTATAAAGGCAGTAACTCCCTCCCCCAATACTATGATAGAGATTGCTTTCATACTCTAATAGAACTTGGGAATGTTGAGATACTCAAACTCTGATGTCCTGATGTTTCCATAGTAACTAATGCACACCAAGAGGGAAAGATGAAAAATAAATGAGAATAGCATTTTAACAAAATAAGTGAGGGGCAAAGAGGCTCTAGACATGTGATTACCTCTTGTTTAGGAATATGAAGATATTCATCTCCTTAATAACGAGGTTATAAAAGTTGTTACAATGAAACTTGCCAGCAGCCATTTATATTTCATTTTGCTCTATAATCATCACCATCGAAAGCATTTAAATGCACTTCTGTCCAACAATACCATAGTGAGTGAGTTAAATGGACATACTTGCCATTTTTCTGTGAGCCTGCAATCAGGATGGGACAGGTTAGGTGATGTTGTTATTCCAGTCAGCCGGGCAGAACTTTGACCCAGCTGATATTATGAAGAATGGGGATTCACAAAAGCCTACTAAGTTTTACTGAATAGTTTGCTTTGACAAAAGACTTTGCTAGCTTCTCACGACTGCCTTGGTTAAAGCTTGTGAGTAACAGGATGCTGCTGCCCCTTTTTCCCCATTCTACCAGATGATTTACCTATTCATTCCTAATATCATTCTTCTTAATTCCCTGATACATTCTATACATCATTCCTATCAACTACAAAGCAAGCTGCTCATTTGTCTTCGAGGTCAGTTCTAACATTTGTAGATAGACACATTCTTCTCATATACTTATCAGACACTTGCTAATTTACTAACAAGTGCAAAATTCTGCTTTATTATTAAACCAATTCTTATGTACTGAGCTGTACTTCTCCCTTCACATGGTTTAAGTCCTGATGCCCAATGTCATTTGTCTATGTTAGGGTTGTTTTTTTTAAACAGGGTTTCTCTGTGTAGCTTTGGAGCCTATTCTGGCACTCCCTCTGTAGACCAGGTTGACCACGAACTCACAGAGATCCGCCTGTCTCTGCCTCCCAAGTGCTGGGATTAAAGGCGTGCGCCTCCAATGCCCGGTTTATGTTAGGGTTTCTATTTTTGTGAATAGACACCATGACCCTGGCAAGTCTGATAAAGGAAAACATTTAATTGGGGTAGCTTACAGATTCAGAGGTTTAGTCCATTATTATCATGGTGGGAAGCATGGCAGCATGCAGGCAGACATGGTGCTGGAGAAGGAGCTGAGAGTTCTACATCTTGATCCACAGGCAGCAGAAGGAGACTGAGATATGAGGCCTGCCTTGAGCATATATGAGACCTCAAAGACTCCCTCCACAGTGGCAAACTTCTTCCAATAATGTCACACCTCCTAATAGTGCCACTCCCTATGGGGCAAGCACTGAAACACATGAGTCTAAGGCCATACCTATTCAAACCACCACATCACTGTATTTGAATATAGAACTAATAAGGAGGTTGTATAGGCAAGTCCTCATCAGATAGAACTCTAAAATTTTGCCACAGAATTTTTAGATTTCCAGTTATCTTTAAAAAATAGAAGCCTTAGTTGTGTTCATAGGTATTATAATATATGTAAATTTTCTTCTTCCTTTTTCCATATTCTTTAAAAACAATCTTACTGGGGTTGGAGAGTAGCTTAGTGGTTAAGAGCACTTACTGCTCTTCCAGAGGACCTGGATTCAATTCCCAGCACCCACATATTGTCTCACAATGGTCTGTAACTCCAGTTCCAGGGGATCTTACACCCTCTTATGACCTCCACAGGTACCAGGCGTGCATACATATATGCATGCAAAACACCCACACATTAAAATGAATACATATAAAATAAAATTTAAAAATACTCTTATTGACAAGGAATGTACTAATTTACATAGGAGATCTCTGACTTTCAGAGCACCACAAAGAAAAGAAAGGTCATAAAAGTTCAGCAAGAAGGACGAAAGCTCTCACCAGGAACCAAATTGGCTAGTACCTTGACCTGGAACTTCTTTTTTTTATTTTCAAATTTAAATTTAAATTAGAAACAAGGTTGCTTCACAAGTCAGTTCCAGGTCCCTCTCCGTTTCCCTCCCCTCCTCCTGTGCCCTCCCACCAACCCCCCCAATATCCCCTCATTTCCCCAGGGAGGCTGAGGCCCTCCATGGGGGTGTCCTTAGTCTGAGAGTTCAGGGTGAGAGTGCATCTCACATTGTTGGATGGGAGCCCAAAGTCCATTTGTATACCCGGGATAAATACTAATCTACCACCCAAGGCTCAATAGATTACCTAGGCCTCCTCACTGACACCCACATTCAGGGGGTCTTGATCAGTCCCATGCTGCATTCCCAGTCATCAGTCTGGGATTCAAGAGTTAACCCTTGTCAGGTCAGCTGTTTCTGGGGGTTAAACCAGCCCAGTCTTAACCCCTTTGCTCATCAGTCCTCCCTCTCTGTCACTGGATTCCTTGAGTTCAGCTGAGTGTTTAGCTGTGGGAGTCTGCCTCTGCTTCCATCAGCCACTGAATGAAGTTTCTGTTTCCCAGACTCTCTTTGACCTGGGACTTCTAACTTTTAGAACTGTGAGAAATTAAAATGGTGGTTGGTTTAGCCTCATAGTTTTATGGCATTAAAGTTTTAAGTTATTGTCATAAGTAAAAAGATAGCTTTTGAATTTTAAAATTACAGTGATTAAATTTCTATAGGTAAATGTAATAACTGTAATATTTTCAAAAAACCATAATCACATTACTATTGACAATTACTCTTCAGCTTAGCTTCTGTGCAAATAAATTCAAGGTTAGAAACAAGATGTGGTTGGAAGAGCTGGCTAGAGTGCTCAGTAGGTAAAAGTGCTTGCTGCATAGGCCTGACAACCTGACTTTGATCCCTGGAGACCTCCTGAGTGTAGAGGGAGAACTTACTGTACAAATTGTCCTCTGACCCCCCACCCCTCTCTCTCTCTCTCTCTCTCTCTCTCTCTCTCTCTCTCTCTCTCTCTCTCTCACACACACACACACACACACACTAATAAAAAAGATCTGATGACAGATGACAGCAGGATGAGCAGGAAGGTCAATGAAGGCCAATATCCTAAATTTGCCTGGAGAAGGTACATCAAAATGAGGACCATTTCCCTGGAATGGCCAGAGGTTTCCTAGTTATTCTCAAGTCCAGGGGGACCCTGGAGGTTAGATGAAGTATAGTGTCATATAGACTTCGGTTGGAAAGGGGAGAATTCTGTTTTTAAAAAATTGATATTCAGTATTACAGATACTGGGGAGAGTTAGAAATTCTGTGGCAGAAAAAAATTAAATTTAAATAATTTTTTTAAAAAACAGAGTTTCTCTGTGTCACTGCCCTGGCTGTCTTGAAATTAGCTCTGTAGACTAGGCTGGCCTAGAACTCACAGAGATCTGCCTGCCTCTGCCTCCCGAGTGCTGGGGTTAAAGGCATGCACCACCACCACCTGGCTTAAATTAATTTATGTTTACATTTGTTCATGTGTGTGTGTGTGTGTGTGTGTGTGTGTGTGTGTGTGTGTTTATTTGTAGATTAGAGGACATTTGAGAGTTGGCCCTGCCTTTTTGCTTCGTGGATCCCAAGGATGGAGCTCATGTTTGCAGATTAGAGGACAACATTTGAGAATTGGTCTGAATACCCATCAACTACAAATATCTCCTCAGCTAGGGTTGGTGACTTGTATACTCTTTCATGCTGGAATTTTGATTGGCTTGACTTTATACAGGTCTTGTGCAGGTAACCACAGGAGAGAAGCAATTACACAAAATTGTCCTCTGTATGTGCTGTGTTATGAATGTGTCCACACTGAAGCACACATATCACATATGCATACATGCATATAATAGTAATAATAAATGGAATACATTTAAAAATAAATGTAAAACGAAAAAGAAGCTGAAAGATATCTGAGGTAAGGCAGAGAAGGTTGTATCACTCAACTTCAAAGAAGAAAATACAAACATGGCACAATCTTTGGTTTTATACTGAGAAATATTTGCATAATTATAGCTAAACACTATTTTATTGGCTTTTGGGGATCCAAGCTCAAGAAAAGAAATCACAGAAAACTCAGCTTTTTTTGTTTCTTTGTTTTTGTGTTTTGAGACAGGGTTTCTTGGAGTAACAGCCCTGAGTGTCCTTGCACTAATTTTGTAGTCCAGGGTTTCCTTGAACTCACAGAGATCCACCTGCCTCTGCCTCCTGAGTGCTGGGAGAAAGTAGAATTAGAGGAGGTATAAGGACATATGGAGACACCAATTTTCTAATTTTAAGAAGTGTGAAATCCAGAGACACTATATATAGGTGAATGAGAAGTAGATGTTTATAAAGGCACAAAAGACTGTTTTAAGACAAACAAAAAGATGCACATTACATCTGTTCTTTGTTGTGGAGGGAACTAAACAGGGAACTAAAAATGGTAATGCATTAGAGGGAAGAGAGGGAGGTGCTGTAGTGTAAGTGCTAAATCCCCATCTGTCACACCGGGAAGCAATGGATGCTGTTTACAGTTGGTAAACCAAGGAATGATTTAGAGAAAATGGATTCTTGCAATATTCCTGTCACTGGTTTCTCTACTTCCGCCTTTGTCCCCTTTTAGTCTATTGTTAACACAGTGGCTGGAGAGATTCTCTTAAAACTTAAACTCTGTCACCATGGCTCACTCAGAACAAAAGACAGTGTCATTACTGTGGCTACTTAAGTTTTACACAGTTGTCTGCCTCACAATTCCCATTCCTGTTAGTCCTTCCTCTCATTTCTCAACAGTCCAATGGCCACCTTGCTGTTTCCTGTGTGATCTAAACCTGTTTCCACTTTAGGACCTTGAAACCAGTTATGCTTTCTACCTAGAATTATCTTCCCCCGGATATTATTATGACTCACTCCATCATCTTCTTTCAGGTGCTTATTAAAACACCTGCTTCTCAGGTTCACTCCCGCCACTGGATTTAAAATTGCAGGCCCCTGACGGAATACTTTCTATTTCCTTTCTCTGATTTTTTCCTCCATAATATTTAGTGTTCTTAAAAATATTTTAAATTTTATTCATGTATATGTGTCTCTCTGTGTGTACAGTGTGTGTGTGTGTGTGTGTGTGTGTGTGTGTCTCTGTGTCTATAGAGACCAAAAGAGGGTGTTGTATCCCCTAGAGCTGGAGTTACAGTCAGTTTTGAGTCTCTGGTGCTGGGAACCAACCTCTGCAAGAGCAGCAAACTGAACCATCTCCTCATTTATTGTATTGCATTTTTTTTTACATGTTTGTAGTGGTTTGAATAAGAATGGCCCCATTGGATCATATATTTGAATGTCACCAGGGAGTAGAATGTTTTGATTAGAAGGATTAGAAGTGTGGCCTTGTTGGAAGAAATGTGTCACTGGGGTTGTGCTTTGAGGACTCAAAGGCACATGCAAGAGCCAGGTTCTCTCTCTGTCTGTGGCTCAGGACATAAAGGTCTTAGATTCTGCTTGTTTGCATTCCACCATGCTCCTCACCATGATAAAAACGGACTGTGTTTGAAATTGTGATCCTCCTGCCTTCTTCGGCAAATCCTACAAAGCGTGTGCCACCACAACTGGCAAGTTTCTGAAATTGTAAGCAAGCCCCAAATTAAACGTTTCCTTTGATAAGGATTGCTTTGGTCAATGGTGTCTCCACAGCAATAGAACAGTGACTAAGACAACATTTTAGCTATTTATCTTTCTTTTTGCTCCTCTTTCTCATGGGAGCTTCATTAAGAGCAAATATTTTCATGTTTCATTCATTGCTCTGTTCATAGTGCTTGGAACTGTGACTATTACACAGCAGGTGGTTGGTATGGGCTATCATATATCTCCCTGAATGCACACGTTGAACCCCTCATATGTTAAAATGTAGCTAAAGATGCCTTTTCTGGAGTGAATGAAAACGAAGCTATAATGTAGATCTATAGTTTAATACAACTGTTGTCCTCAGAAGAAGGGATAGGTAGTCAGGCTGTGGTGGCACATGCCTTTAATACCAGCACTTGGGATGCAGTGGCTGGTGGATCTCTGTGAGTTCGAGACCCGCCTGGTCTACAAAGCTACACAGAGAATCCGTGACTTGAAAACTCAAAAAAAAAAATAAGAAGGAGGGAACGGTACCTAGGTGTGGTGGCACTTGGGAGTCTCGGGCAGGAGGATTTCCATGACTTTGAGGCTAGCCTGGACTACATAGTGAGACCTTGTCTGAGAATGAACAAAAAAAATGAAAAGAGGGGAAAAGATACCAGGGAAGTCCAAACTTTGTAGGACAAGCATGTGAAGAAATGGGAAAAGAACAGCCATGTACAAGCCAAGGACTGAGGTCTGGGACAGTGCTTACCCTTATGGCTTAAGGAAAGCCAACACTGCTAACACTTTAATCTTAGACTGAAGCCTCTCAAAACTAGAGAGCAAATTCCTTTTATTTAAGACTCTGGTATTTTGTTATGGTAACATTATCAAACAAACAGAGTGCCTAAAATTGTTTGTTTAAATTAGTGGATAAACAGGATGTATTAGTCCCCATCGGTATAATTCAATATCTGAGGCTGTGTGCTTTATACAGAAATGAATTTTTTTCTGCTCACAGTGCTGGAGATTCAAGATCATGGTATGAGTATCTGCTGGGTTCTGCTAAGGACTTTGTAGCTCTATCAGAATGTACCATGTGGGATCACAGTGGGATCAAATGGAAAGATGGGGCTAGTTTCAATCTTTATAAAAAACTGTTCTCATAGGAACTAACTAGAGTCCAGTGAGAACTACATTAATCTCTCCCAAGAGGTATGGAACAAACGACTTAATCTCCTCTTTTTTGTTTTGTTTTTTTGAGACAGGGTTTCTCTGGGTAGCTTTGGAGCCTGTCCTGGAACTAGCTATTGTAGACCAGGCTGGCCTCAAGCTCACAACGATCTACCTGCCTCTGCTCTCAAGTGCTGGGATTAAAGGTGTGTGATATACCGCTGGGCTTAATCTCCTCTTAAAGGTTCTACAACATCAGCTTCAACACAGCTTCAACCACATTGAGGGCAAAGCTCCCAACACATGAAACTTGGAAGAAAAGCCATATCCAAATTATAGCACAAGTTAATGGATATGGCATGAACCATTAGAAAAACCCAGAAATGCTTATGAGTGGTAACTCAGGGCTGAGGGTAAAGCTCAGTTGCTAGAATGCTTGCCTAGTGTGCAAGAATCCCTGGACTCAATCCCCACTACTGCAGGTAACATGCTGTGATGGCACAAGTCTAAAGCCAGAGGCAGAGTCAGGAATTCAAGGTCATCCTCAGCTACGTGGCTAGCCTGGACTACATTAAGCTTGTCTCAAAAACAATTGTGGTATCCTTTAGAGAGTAAGACTACTTTCATGGGGGAATGTGGCAAGAGATACTGTTTTTCATTCTAAGCCTTTTGGCACTATTTAATCTTTGTGCACATGAATGTAGCATTTTTTTGGTTTTTTCGAGACAGGGTTTCTCTGTGGCTTTGGAGGCTGTCCTGGAACTCACTTTGTAGACCAGGCTGTCCTCGAACTCACAGAGATCCACCTGCCTCTGCCTCCCAAGTGCTGGGATTAAAGGCGTGTGCCATCAACGCCCAGCTGAATGTAGCATTTTGATAAATTGTTTTATAATGATGAAGTTTCATTTACATACCTGGATATTTTTGTATTATCTACATTTTCTGTAACCTAGAAATATTTCCTTGTTTGCATTTTCCTCCCTCCAATTTTCCTCACTCATGCGTTCCCTTTTAAATTCATGAACCCTTTTTCTTTAATTATTATTGTTTTATATGTGCATAAATCTGTAACTGCAGTCTGCTGAGTCTGTTTAGTGTTGTTTGTATGTTTGTGATTTCAGGGCTGATCACTTGATATTGGACAACCAATTAGAGGGCTCATCTCTGGGGAACATTAATTCTCCCTCTATCAGCAGTCCTTAGTTGCTTAGAGTTTTTTTGGGGGGTCTGGGGGTGAGCCTTGTGAGATTTTCCCTTCCTTGTTAACATGTCTATATGTCATTGTTCAGGTCTTGTTTAGGCAGCCATATTGTTAAGGTATCATGGGTGAAGCTTCCCAGGCATTCAGAGGAGACACAATCTCACAGACGATTTCCTGGTTCTGGCTCTTACAATCTTTAAACGCTTCTTTCCCATGTTCCTTGAGCCTTAGGTATGGTACTTGTGGATGTATCAGTTATGGACAGAAAACCCACAATCAGCTGTTCTCTGCATTTTGATTGGTTGTGGTTTTCTCTAATGGTCTCTGTCTACTTCACTGGGAAGCTTCTTTGATGAAAGGTGAGAGAACTCCACTTATCTGTGGGTATAAGGATAAGTATTTAGAATGCAATTAGGAATTACACTGGCTTAGCCAAGTGGCAGCAGTTGATTGCCCTCTGAGATCCAATACCTTACTATCCCTGGGTAGTTAACTAGGTTTCCTGTAGTACGCATGATTTTTACTCCTGTTAATTAAGTCTTAAGTCCTATTAGACAGCTGGTTTGGTAGTACCAATATATGAATGCCATTATTGCACCTTTAGGGATATCTTTTGATAAACATTTTAAATATTAATTTTAAAAGTATCTGTAGAACAAAAAGATTCACCAAGGTATGCAGGGATATACCTGTACTCCCAGTATAGAGGAGACTGAGGGAGGATGGTGGATGGTAAATTGAACACCAGACTGGCTGATACAGCAAGACCCTGCCTCAGAAGACCAAAGAAAACAAGACTCATGAAGCGTTAGGTTAGTAGTTCTCCACGGGACACTTGCTAATGACTAGAGACATTTTCAGGGGAGTCCTGTGGAGACCAGGGACACCGTTTGACATCTTAAATGCACAGGACAGCTCAGTACAGAAAAGAACACATTTATTTATAAATGTGCAAATGATATAGCTGCAACAATGTATTAAGTAAAGTTATGACCATTTTTTAAAATAGGGTCAACCTGTGAGATGGATATAATGGAGAAAACTCACTGTTGTTCCCCATAATCCATTCTTTAGTACCTCTGAGAGGAATTCCGAGGTGAATGATATTCCCATGACAGCACTAGGAATGTAGGAGGCATAGTAAATACAGGGAGATTGACTTCTCTCTAGAGAGGTTTATATAAGGCTTCATTATCCACAAATGCAATGGGTGGTTCAGCCCATATTGCCACACACTCACAACACTGATTCTCACTGGCACTCTAATTTTATCCCCGCCGGTCTTCATAAATAAATATTGAATACTGCCTTTTTTCCTTGTATCCCGAATCTCAATTCCAGGATTTCCCCTGGACCACAAATCTTGCTGGAATGCTGTCTGTGCATCACTGAGCCACGGGCCAACTTTCTGTCATTTACATAGCACCTCCTTGATGAAAGCTTCTCCAGCTACTTAGAAAATAGTGAACAGTTTCTCATTGATTCCATGCATAAAAGCACACCCCCTTCCTTGCTCAACAAAAAACAAAAGGGCATACACAGCTCCATTCCAATACCTACAACATTAGTTTTGCCTTGAAGCTACATTTTTGCATTGCCTGGTACTAAGAGTTTGCTAGGGAACAGGCAATTACCCCATTTCCTAACCAAAGCACCATGGAATTACCTATCAAAGGAAACACAAACAGTTTGCTTTAGAGGTAGAAATTGCAGAATATTGAGATGAGGGAGAATAGGAGTCCTGATCATCAATGTGTATCCTTATATAACTTGAAGATTTTGTTCTACGTGCATATATTAGATATGCAAAAATATTATTTTTATATCAATATGTGATATAGAACTGCAGCATTTTGGATTTTAAACCAAATGTCTACCCAGTACAACTGGGAATAATGTAATCATGTTTCTGATACAGTGAAGTGTATACATCTGTAATTCTAGCATTCAGGAGACTGAAGCAGAAAAGCTGTACGTTTGAGTTCAGGTTGTACAGTATATAAAAACTCTGACTGCTTGAAAAAGGTGTAATTATCATACTTCTTATGAGATATTAAACATATATTTTGACAGTTTTTTAGACTCTGAGTCCCACACTGAGAAAAATAGAAAAGAAATTGTCTGCAATAATGTTCATTGTTGATAAGACTTCCTTTAAATTCAAGAAAATAGGCAGAAGACAATTGACCTACACAGTAATGTTCATATGTATCACTAAAGCACCAGCTATAAGGATAATTGGAGGTCTGAAAGAATGCAGTGACAAAATTTTAATTACATTTTAATGCATGACACATAATTAATTGACCCGGAGTTTTAAGTACAGTGTACCCATAGTTGACAAGAGAAAACCAGTCTATACATGAATAAATACTCCCAGGCCTTGTTTCAATTTGGATAAATAATGATAGAATTCAAATCTGTTGAGGTAAAACAATACTTTATTAAGAAGTAATAATGACTTTAATCTGACTCAGGAGGCAGAGGCAGGTGGATCTCTTGAGTTCAAGGCCAGCCTGGTCTCCACAAAGTTCCAGGACAGCCAGGGCTACATAAATAGATCTTGCCTCCAAAAAGAAGACAAGAAAAAAGAGAAAAGAAATAATGATGTTCAGCAAGAGAGCTCAGGTGGCAGAGGTGTCTGCCACCAAGTTTGAGGAACAGAGTTCAAACCTTAGGCCCACATGTTGGAAGCAGAGAATCAATTGCAAGTTGCCCTTTGACTTCCATGGGAATGCTATGATAATAGGAATGCCTCCTCATAAAAAGTGTAATATTTATAGAAAAATAAACAAGTAAGGCCAGCAGGATGACTCAACAGATAAAAGTCACATAAACCTGATGACCTGAAAGGAGAAAACCAGCTCTGCAAAGTTGTCCTCTGACCTCCACATGGATTTCCACATGTATGCAGTCTCATACAAGTACCCACCCCGTTATTCAAAACACCCCCCCACAATATTGTAATAATAAATGCAAACAATTTTAATGACAATTTTCTGTCTGCTATAAAATTTCAACTCTGTTTAATAAATTTAATACTGAATGTCTCCTTTTTTTCTGAGAAGGGCACACTATGTGGACCAATCTGGCCTCCAACTACAAAGATCTTCCTGCCTTTGACTTCTAGGTGCTGGGATTAAAGTTCTGTGCCACCACACCCAGCCTAATATGAATTTTTAAAAATGCAACTCTTCCCCTTTTCAGCTGGAGCCTGTAGTATGACATCATACTCCAGCTGACTTTCAAGACCCTCCTTAGCTTAACAATTACTAGTAAACCTCTGGCCATTCCAGGGAAAGGGTCTTCATTTCCAGGCAAATTTAGGCTACTGATCTTCATTTCCATTGATGAGCTCACCTTGTTATAATCTCTTATCACACCTTTTTTGCTTTATTTTGCAGTATTATTGTGTGTGGAGGGAGGTGTGTGCCAAGGTTTGCATGTGGGGATCAGAGGACAACTTTGTGGAACTGGTTCTTCTACTTTTATGTAGGTTCGAGGGATTGAACTCAGGTTGCCAGGCCTAAGAGACAAGTGACTTAACTGCTGAGCCATTTTGCCAGTCTTTAATATAAAGGTTTTTGTTGAACTATGCACACAGACACATAAATGATGTTCTACACTTTTGTATGTGTATTCCACTTTAATTATCATTGCTATTTTTAATCTTTTGTTGTTGTGCAATAATCCTTCTCTACACTATGTGAATATATGTTGCTATGGTTGCTTTAATAAAGCTGACTAGCCAATAGCTGAATAGGATAAGGTTAGGAGGGAAAGCCAGACTGAGAATGAGGGGAAGAAGAAGGGCAGAGTCAAGAGTCTCCAGCTAGATAGAGAATGAGCAGACACACAGAATGGGACAGAGGCAAAAGCCATGAGCCTCAGGGCACACATACATTAATAGAAGTGGGATAAGTTGTAAGAGCTAGTTAGTAACAAGTCTGAGCTATTGGCCGAGCATTTACAATTTATATTAAGCCTCTGTGTTGGTTATCTGGGAAACTGCTGCAAGGACAGGAGAACTCTGCCTACATTTTGTATTATTTTTTACATTTATTTAGTTAGTGTGTGGTTCTCTCCTTCCAAACTCAGGTCATTAATCTTGGTGGCAAATGTCATTATCTGATGAGCTATTGAGATAATTGCTACTATTTTTTCAATGTATGTAGGCATGTTTAGGAATAGACTTCTGTGCAGGTATACATACACATGAATGTTTGTATTTGTGGAGACCAGAGGCTAACGTTAAGGTTTTTTTCAGATGCTATTCACCTTGATTTTTGAGACTAATCTCTCTGACCTAGGACATCTAGAAGGATGGACTGGCTGGCCAGTGAGCCCTAGGGATCCAACAGTCTCCATCTCCTCAGTACTGGGATTACAAGTGTGGGTCAGTATGTCTGACTTTTTCATGTGGGTTCTGGGAATTGAACTTGGGTCTTCCTGCTTATAAGTCAAGAACTTTCACAAACTACTGTCTCCCTTTCCCTACTACTATTTTTGAGATTTCTTGCCATGTTGTCCAGGCTAAACTTGAACCAATGATTCTCCTTCCTCGGGATATTGAGAAGCCAGATAATCTCATTATTTTTAATAGCTATGTAGTTCTGTACAGTATTTAGTGGATTATTGCTTACTGACTTTTTGCAATTACACACAATATTCTAGTGATTGTCTTTGAGCATTGTTCTTCGAACATTTTTACTGGTTTTCTTTTTTCTAGAGACAAGTAGGATTGTTGGACCAATGGTTAAGTAGACATAAATATTAGGAGATCCTGCCAAATAGCCCAACTGATTTTAAAACCAGTTTATTCTTTTATCAACAACATTTGAGAGGGTAAAGCCTTTACTTTTATGGTTTATTTTTATTATTTTAAGTGTGTGTGTGTGTGTGTGTGTGTGTGTGTGCACTCATGAGTGCAGGTGCCAGTGGAGGTCAGGGCCATTGAATTCCCCTGAGCTGACGTTACAGGTAGTTGTGAGTCACGTGGCATGGGTGCTGGGATCTGAACTTGGGTTCTCTACAAGGGCAGTATGCACTTTTAACTGCTAAGCTATCTCTCCAGCCCACAAACTTTCTATTTTAGAGTTGTGGCTGGAACCTAGGACCGCATGTGTGCTAAGCAAGTGCTCTAATCCCCAAGATGTACCCCATGTCTAAGAGAGTACTCTTTTGAATCAAGCTTTCTTTAATTGGAGACTCAGCAGTGAGTAGTTGAGAATTTGACTCTGAACGGTTTAGTATTTATCTTTAATGACTACTCAGATGCTCTTCTTTTCACGATCAGAATATTTTAAGTTCCCTGGAGGCTGGGATCTGCCATCCACTCCCTTGGCATTTCCCACAGTGCTCAGAACAGGCTGGGCAAACTGTTGGTGATCAATACATTCCTAGTGAATGACTAATAAACCAGTTTATATTTGTGGGCTACACAATGTTTTGAGGTCAGTTCCTGGAATGAGAGGGCTGGGCAGAGTCAGAGGCGAGAGATGTGCCAAGTCAGTATCAGTTGCTCTTACTTGGACAAGTTTAGACCCTAATCTGGGAACCTTATCTGTATCAAGCACCTAGCACAATTCCTGGCTCAGGGAAGCTCCTTAGTAAGAGACCTCGATTTTACTGTGGTGACTCCTGTTTAATGAGAGGGTAGTACTAGAGGGAGTTGAAGGCTCAAGAACGGCACTTAAAACTATCCCAGGTAAAGTCAGAAAGTCATAGTCTAGAGATGGAAACAAATTGAAACCAGCTGGAGCAGCCAGGGACAGAGGTGAAACGGGTTGGAGGGTGGCCATGGTGGTGAGGTCCTATAATCCATCATTCAAGGGGTGGAGGCAGTAGAATCTAAAGTTTGAGTACTGCCTGCATCACACAACAAGCCCCTGTGTGAAAACAACAAAACCACCAACAAAAACAAGAAAGAAAATATGGGGTGATGTCCAGTTTCTAGAACCTGAAATAGATGTTCAGTTATATTATGGATGAATATTTTTCTCTGACATACCAGGGATTTTTTATTGAAGTTTTGTATGTTTGGCTTTCATGTGTGGTTATCTTTTTTTTTTGTTTTTTCAAGACAGGGCTCTCTGTGTAACAGCCCTGCTGTCCTGGAACTCACTCTGTAGATCAGGCTGGCCTCGAACTCACAGAGATCTGCCTGACTCTGCCTCCAGAATGATGGGATTAAAAGAGTGCACCATCACACCTGGCTATGTGTTGACTTCTTAATGGTGCTGCTTATTCTCAGAGAAGAGCCAACAAGTTACGTGTAGTGCTGTGAACATGGGGGGTGCTTAATGAAAGCAGTTGCCCCTTCTCTTTCACCTGTTGAAACAGACTGTGCTAGCAGTTTGCAGGACTTATGGAGAAGATGCTGCTAAAGAACAGATGTGTGTCTAGCCTAAGATTACTGGGCAAACTTTACCTGGGCTAAAGTAAAACGTGGGACTTGGAAACCAGGCAGCCTGCCATATAAGATTAAATTCAGTGGTGAATGTAGAGAGTATGAAAACATGGGAGTGAATCTTATTCTTAACTCTCTATCCCTAGTCAGCAGTATGACTGAAGGAGGGAGGTGGGAGATGACAGGCTGCGTAGACATGACTATGACATTTGACATGGATTGTGTTTCTCCTATATGCCAAACATTTAGAACACATCGCCTCTAATACCCGTTAAAATTCTATGCAGTAGTTACAGTCATCCCGCATTATCCAAAGATTCTAGGACCCCATGAATATGAAAGTGTATGTATTCTCAAATATTTCATGTAGAATGGAATAGCACTTGTATATAGCTTTTGTAATCCTCCCATGTATTTTATTTTAATTTTTTATACAATGTATTTTAAATCCAGATTACTTATGATATTGACTGCACTATGGATGTTATATAAATGACGTTGCATTGTATTGTTTGGGAGAATAATGACAAGAAGTTTCTATATGTTAAGTAGAGGTACATTTTTTCCTGAAAAATTTTAAATATCTGTAGTTGGATGATATGGAGGGCTATCTGAAGTAGCTTTATTTTATACATGAGAAAATAAGCATGGAATACATACGTTGCTTTCTAGGGTTACCCCAGATATTAAGTAGCTCAAGTTTGAACTTAGTTCTCCCTGGTCTTAAGGTTTATATAAGTTCTTTTTCTTCCAAATACCATCCATCCTTCTTCTTCTATATTGTCCCCACAGAAGCAGATCTTGCTTAGGAACAATAGCTGGTCATGTGTAGGCAGGACATTCGTGATTTGTTTACTATTATTTATTTGTAGTCAGGGAGTAGGGAGAGGAATGTAAGTCAGACAAGTGTGGTGAGAAGAGGCACGTGTTTATAGGGTTGAGTACAGAAAGAAAAAAGGAGTTATCATTAGCTCAAATGTGTCTTAGTGTTTAATTTGATGTGTCTGTTCTTGGTTGTGGCGTTGGATGGTTTCTGGTACAACATTGACAAACAGTGTCCAATACAGTGGTGGCATTCAGGATCTGAATCCCTTCAACATTGCTTTTCACGTACACATGCATATACACATGCACACACATGTCATAAATATGAAGACACATCCTTTTAAAAATAGCATGTCAGAACATATACCACTAAATCATGAGCTGTCTTATAAAATGGAAGGTTACCCCTTGGTTGTAATAGTGTTTCTCATGCTTATTGGATGACTGCAACACCTCTTCTAAACAGCCAACACTGATTTGGATGCATAAAGCAGAGAAGTTTGTTGAAAAGAGCAGAGAGAGGAAAAGAAAGAGAAAAGGAAAATCCTTTCTCAGTTGATACTTTTTATTAAGACCTTAAGGATTATGTGAAATGATACAATTGTGTGGAAAGAAGTGCCATGGAATATTTATCCATATACAATTTCCTTAATTTTCTTCCAGTAAGCAAGACTAGTAAGAAATTGTAATAAAACAAGCCCGATTTACAAAACCATCTAATCCCAGAGGGAATGTGACCCAGATCAGGGAGGGGCAGAGCTCAGGAATGCGTTGCCATGTTATGTTCATTCCAGAACTTCCTAGGTTTCACCTGCACCTGAACAATGACTAAAGCATGTTTTGCTTTGGTCTCTTCATTCTGATGGTTCTACATTCACAAGAATGGCAGCTAGGCTGAGCATGCAATTCCTCATATGCAAAGGCTTGGGAATTCAGAGAGTTGACAGGGCCAAGGGAAGTTCCTGTCCCTTCCTTGCCAAGTGTGTAATAATACCGGTACCCTTCAGGAATTGGAGGCAATAATGCTGATCATATGCTTCATAAGGAAGAAACCAATGATTATAGTCAGCCCGAGTGCTCAGGAACAATAGGTTTATAAAGACATACTTGCAACTACAAATGAAATATAATATATCTCTCTTGTAAGACAACTGGGTTATGATATTTAAATCCTTTAAAATTTTTGATGGGAAGATGTCATAAATATGTCAAGAATAATTATCAGGCTGGAGAGATGTCTCAGCGGTTAAGAGCACTGACTGCTCTTTCAGAGGACCCACTTCCCAGCACCCAAACGGCAGCTCACAAATGTCTCTAAGATCTGGCACCCTCACACAGACATATTTGCAGGCGATATACCAATGCAAGTGAAATAAAAGTAAACAAATTATTTAAAAAAAGAATAATTATCATCATAAATACTTTTATATTGTATGGGACCAAAATACTATAAAGGAAAAATAATGCTTGACCATATATGTAGTCATTCATTAAAACTATCACAAAGCTGCCTTTGGGACAGCATTGGCAGCCACTTCTGTACTAATTCCAACTACTGTGACCCTAGGGGAACCTTGGTCAAGCTCTAGAAAACCTGGACTGATAACTTAGACAGTATGATAGGCAAGGGCAGACCCACTTTAAATCATCCCTCATACTATTTGGAAGGGAAGAACCAGTCCTACTGCTGGAAACATCGGCACCTTGTAACATCCACCCTATAATATAATGCTGTGGTGCTCAGCTGTTTTCCTCACTCCAGTCTCAAATTCTAAGGGATGTTGCTCGCTACAATTGATACAAGAGGCTCATAGTGGCCGTAACTGCCGAGAAGGCATCAGAAAGAAAGAACCAATCTGATTGATCTATGAAAATTGTGTCTTGGATGCCCCTCCCTTAATTATCATAATATTTCCAGTTCTTTTGTTTTGTTCTTTTGAAACAGGATCTTACTATGTAGCACTGGCTGGCCTGGAACTCAAAATGTAGACCAGGCTGGCCTCATATATACAGAAACTTACTTGTTTGTGCCTCACCACACCCAACAAGATCTCAAGTTCTAATAAAAAATTAACCACCTTTTGACAATCTTCACCTCATTGTTTACTTGGAAGTATTTATGTTGTCTCATTGGAGTTTCCCCAAGTCCCTTAATGTCCATTACTTGTTTTCAAAATCACAAAACAACGTTCTCAGAGACAGTGATTCTTTTTCATCTCTTTTTTGTTTTCTTCTCAAAGCCTTCGAGATTGTGTCGGAGTCCCTGGCTTCTGAATGGAACTTGTGATGCAGAGAACTTAATATAAAGATGCTATTAGCCTACGTTGGTCGATTTTAAGGCAAACAGTACTGGAGAGGCCCAGGGGAGACCTAATTCAGGGTGAGCGTCCGGATTTGTGAGCGAGTGTTGCTTCAGCATCTCGCCTTGTTTGTGGCGAGGCTGCTCTTGGCTCCTCCCCTGCCCGGTCTACACTACCTTTCGCCTCCGCTTTTGCGTAACTATATTAATAGAAGGGAACACTTCCCATACTGGCGCTCAAGCTCCAGAGAGAGGCTGACTGTAGCTTGGCAGGTGGGCTTGTAGCAAGGAGATGGGTGGGGGAGTGGGAGGAGGCACACCAGAGTGGCGTTAGAAGTAGCCAATGGTATACATGGTAGGGGCGGGTATGGAGGCTCTGGGATCGTTTAGCCAATGGAGGACGAGCAACTACTGGAGCGACCTGGTGACGTGAGGAGCGTTCCATTCCGCCAGCGGTGGGCGGTTGCCACAGCTGGTTTAGGGCCCCGATCATTGGGGCCCCTTGTCAGGAGGAGGCACCCTCCCTGTCAGGGAGAAGTCGCTACCACCTTTGGCTGCTGACGCGATCCCCGGGGACAGCGCACTTGCTGCCCTCAGTTGCCGGCCGAGTTGGGTCTCCCTCATTCAGGTAACAAGGGGTGGGGGTTGGGGGGGTCTCCGGGGCTCTGCTGTTTGGAGAGCTTGCAGCCCCCCAGCTCCGCTGGGACCCAGGGACGTTGACACCGCCCTGCTCCGCTCGCCAGCCGCCGAGCCCCTGGCCCGGGGTGACTACACGTGGCGGGGCGTGTGTGAGTGTGTACGAGCTCGTGGACGCGTGTGCGTGTGGATGTGGCGCGCGTCCCAGTCAGCCTGGGGCGGTGGTCGGCTGCGTGGCGGAGGCAGGGCGGGCCTCCTGAGGCCGAGCCCGCTGCACAGCGCTGGCTCCTGGCACTCGACTTCTGAACCGGGTCGGTCGCTGCTTTCCCGACGGATTTTAATTTTTCTTCTCCCAGGTTGGGCTCCCCTTCTTAGTCTGTGTTCTCCTGCTGGGTCAGTTTATGAGGAGGAGATTGTTTTCCAGGTTAGTTTTACACAAAGGAAGTGATCTTTGCACCTCTGGGGCCCCATCCCCTTTCCCAAGCCTTACACCTTAACATCTCACAGCTCAGCTCTTAGTCCTCTTTTGGACCTTTGCCCTCAGCTAGCTAGCTCGAGAATGATCTCTGGCTGGTTGTTTCTTGCTCATCAGGCTGCAGGCTTCCGCCTCATTCTTGTCAGCATGGGGCATGTGGTGCCAGTAAATAGAGGACACAGCCCCACACCTGAGAGGAAGACAAGGATAACAGTGACTGGGAAAGGCTAGGCCTGCAAATCCAGGATGCTGAATAGAGATGGTGCTGGTGAAATGTCCCCAAAAGCCCCCCCAGGGACTTACCTTAGCTACTGCCACTGCCCTCAGCCACCCCTCACCCCATCACCAGTCGCCAACCATTCCAGAATCTCTCCTGCTAAAGGAAGCCTTTTATTTACAGGGTGATATGGTTTATTAAGAGTCCCACGAATGGTAGCTAGACCAGCAAGGCTGTTTCATTTTCAGACTCAGGAAGTTACAGAAGGTTTGATTAGGGGAAATCTGTTTTGTGTAAATACAACGTGTGTGTGTGTGTGTGTGTGTGTGTGTGTGTGTGTGTGCGCGCGCGCGCGCGTGTGCGTGCGCGCGTACAGGATGCTCACAACACCCTACCCCAGCCAGAGGGTTACTTGTGCTCTCCTGTGATTACTGTTTTGAATGGCAAATTGAAGAAAGAAGATGAAGAATACAAGAGGGATGGGAAGGGCTACTTAGGGACAAACAACAAAAACCTGCCAGTGTTAGTTTATAGGTCTCTTAGTGAAGACGGAAGCATATTGTGGGGTAGTGGAAAGCGCCAGGGACTGGAAGTCATGCTTTCTTGTCTCAGCTTTGTTGTTGTGTGACCCCGAATATGTTATTTTGTCTCACTGGTCCTCAGTTTACTTATTTGTTACGTATAGTAATTAGGATGGCCACTTAAAGAATTCCTACTTACCTCCAAATTATCAGCCTTAGTTTGGAAACGGGAGTTATTACTTAAGAAATTCTAGTCTCCTCCCCTTTTGGAGACTATTTTTTCCCTCTCTTTAGAGAATAAGCATAGATTAGAACTAAAAGTTTCAGACTTGCCCATTCCCACTTCTTCGGGAAGTGTTCATCTTTCTGTCTCTGGGAAATGAGGACTCACTTGCATTTTGTTATTCTTGTCTCATCTCCCCTTTCTTTCTTTTTTCAGGGCTCTTGATAATGTTTGACCCAGTGGCAACAACAGCAGACGACGTGATTTCAAAGCTGGACTCAGCCTCTGTTTCTGCTCTTGTGTAGTCACAAAGCCCATTTTGGATCGGGAACTTCAATCATGTCTGTGATGGTGGTAAGAAAGAAGGTGACACGGAAATGGGAGAAACTCCCAGGCAGGAACACCTTCTGCTGTGATGGCCGCGTCATGATGGCCCGGCAAAAGGGCATCTTCTACTTGACCCTCTTCCTCATCCTGGGAACATGTACACTCTTCTTTGCCTTCGAGTGAGTTTTCCTTGAATACAGTTGTCTGATGATGGTTAATTTGGGTCCAAGGAATGAAATTGTCTTTCCTGGGCATTTGTGGTGATTCTTGCATGATTTCAAATGTACTCTTTTGTTGAACAATGTCTATAGGCTGTGTCTATTAAATTCACTTCTTTTTGGTTAGAGTGGAATATATACTCCCTAAAAGACCAAGAACTTTAACATCAACTTGATAGCACTGGTGGGGGTAACCCCGGACAAACAAGGGAGTTTGTCTTATTCACCTACTTTCTTTGACAGCAACTTCGTGACAAGTTACTTCTTCTCTACCCTTCCTGACTCTGGGAGTAACCCTCACTGTCACGACATCACTCAGTAATATCCACCTAATCTGCTGGTCTGGGTCCTATTTCTGTAAACTCTAGTTCTAGCCTAGCAATTAAATTGAAAAAACAAACTGAATCGGGAACCTGGAGATTGTCCCAGCATCAGCTGTACCACAAAGGAGCTATGGGAATGCTTTTGAAGTGTGAGTTGCCCTTTCTTTCCCTCAACATTCTGTGTAGGCCTGATGCTAGCCTTGGACGTGACACCTAGTACTAGAGACACTGTTTGAAGTCTGTGTAGGTCACTACTCCAGGGAGGTGGCCAGTTGGAGTCTAGTGCACTGTGGCATGCCTACTGGGTATGCTGAGAATGATTCTACACTCTAGGGATGGGAGCAGTGCTAATTGTTTTGGGATTACTGTATTAAGGAGGACTTTGAGGAAACAAGAGCTGTGCATGTATCTACCGAGGCCACACCTGATGTGAGCCTGCCATAGCTTGTGTTCATGGGTGACCTGGAAATAAGAGTTCCCATGCTGGGGTGTGGCTGGGAGATGCCAAGGGGGCTCCTTGCTCAAACTGAGAGGGTAATTAAAATGAGCTCCAGTCCATCGAGACTCGCTCTAAGAGCTACAGGCTTTCTCTGTGCATCTCAGAGTGATTTGGGGGCTACTTTACTAGACTTTGATGATTGCAGCTGGCTTGAGTAACAGCAGTGGGAAGAGTGTTATAATGTTCTATAAGAGGGCTGGTAAAATAAGATCAAATGAAGTCTTTGTTAATGGTCCTTTTGTTATTACTGCCACTGACTTTGTAAAGTTTTTCCGTGAAGTTAGGCAGGCTGTTACCTGTTTTCCATTCTGAGTTTTACAGCTGTGTGTGTGTGTGTGTGTGTACATGCACCGTGTGCTTATGTGTGATACAAGTGAGCATGTGCAGCCAGGCAGAGTTATGCATAACATAAACCAGTTTGTTTTCCTCAGCTCACTCTTCTTTCTACATTTTCTTTGATTCACTCCTGCTTTTCTTCTTGCTGGAAGTATAACATTGAGTTCTGCTGTCATTCTCCCTCTCTTTTGTTCTTTTGCTTCCCCCATCTCTGCACTTACATGTTTATGACAGGAATTTTTCATGACAGAGATGAGACTTGTGTCCATGCTCTGAGTGAGTTGGGAATTCTGGGTCCAGGAAACCTCAGGTTTGGTCAGAGAAACATGGGGTTGAGAGCTGTGGCTTTTTGGCCCTTTTTTGCACCTAGAAGGCTTACAGAGACTGTGATTTGGATCTGTTCCACTTAGGCCCCTGAAGGCCTCCAAAGACAACTGCCCATGGGATGAAGCTTCTAATGAGCTAAATGACTGTTCAACAGAGGCTTGATAAGTTTGCTTCCAAGATGACTTCCATTTCAAAATTATTTCTTGGGGTTTTTCTGTAGTTTTGTAAAACTGCACCGAATTCCAGCAGTCTGTTTACAAGAGTAAACATTTCAAAAGTGAAGGCTGGGGGAGGTGGGGAAAGAAGGAAGTAGATGTGTTAATTTAGGAGTGGAATGGCGAAGTGTAAATCTGACCAAAGAAAAGAGATTCCTGTGATGAATGTTTTTGTGTAATGAATGCTTTTAATAAGAAAGGTAGAATCTGGGATGTGTGTGTGTGTGTGTGTGTGTGTGTGTGTGTGTGTGTGTTTGGCATATGCAGGCACATGGATAATCAAAGTGGTGGCTCTTTAAGGTACAACAACATAACAGGTTGAGTCTTTTTTCTAGTTGACTAGTCTATAATTTATTCTGAGCACAATAGTGGAAGGTAGTAGGGTTTGGAGGACAGAGTTGGAGCTCCAATGTTAGTATTAAGATGTGACAAGACCTAAGGAAACCAGATGATCTAGTCCCTAATTTCAGGCAGGTGATGATGGCATTTGACATTACACTTGATTTTAGCTAAAGACCTAGAAGTGATAGGAGAGCATACTTGAGTTCACAGATTGCTGTTTTCCTTCTTTTTTTTTTTCTTGAGGCAGGGTTTCTCTGTATTGCTTTGGAGCCTGTCCTGGAACTCGCTCTGGAGACCAGGTGGGCTTTGAACTCGCAGAGATCCATCTGCCTCTGCCTCTCGAGCGCTGGGATTAAAGGCATGGGCCACCAACGCCCTGCTTGCTTTCATTCTTAAATTATCGGTGAGGCTAGATTCCATATCCTGTAGCTGTTACATTGTTGCCACCCGGGAAGGTAGTTCAAATTTTGGTACACAGCTGGATGTGCTTTTTATCAACCAGGTACTGTTGGCAGTGGGTGCTTAGAGGAACAAGTGTGAGCAGATTTATACCTGTGTTTGGCATAGCTGTGGGCCAGCCAGATGGCTTGAACAGTCCGGTCAGTCATGTGGGTATCCCCTTCATGAAAAAAATGTGCAGTGTTGGTACTGGTGCCAGCCTTGTACTTTGAGATGTTGCTTTTACAAATCTTGAGTGTTCAAAGGAGAGAGAGAGATCTGTAATTTTCAGTGGACAGGTTATATGTTGAACACATAAAACAACCTAAAAGGTCATTCACCTGGGAGTAGTTAGCACCAAACTATTAGCAATGTTTCTGAAGAAGTTAGGTGGTCATCCCTCAAGGTTGCTGTCACAGATTGGAAATTCATTACAAAGTGGTTAAGCTTCTGGTATCTGTGTCTGCAATTCTGCATAACTGAATCTGTCTGAAAGGACATGAAGGAGCTAGAGGGAAGTGTAGATTACCAGTAGGTAGTTAGTTGTATTTGTGGTAATATATAGAAATTTAAAAGTGGAGTGAAAATTGTGAAATACATAAAGACAAAGGATTTTCTGATTAATTCTGGGGGTGAGGTATTTAGGAAATGTGTGTGTGTGTGTGTGTGTGTGTGTCGGCCAGTTTCAGCTTTCAGCACAAGGAACAACATTTAAACCCTTTTGCTCAAACTCTGTCCAGGTAATGCCAGAACATTATAGCAGAATGACAAAGACAGCCTGTGAGCTGTCCAGCTACTGAAAAGCTTTTGTGATATTTGGTTTAACTCAATTTCCCGGTGAAGTGTAGACCTGGGAAAGGATCAAACACATTGTCTTCTGGGTGAACTTAGAAGCGTCCTCTTTTAACTGTCTGACTGGATTTCTAGTGGGGTCAAAGTCCCCAGACTTTATGTGACAAGAAGGACTATATGACTCTTGATCCCTTGCTTTGCTGCTATGATTGGTGTTGATGCTTGATGTACTGTTTGTGGAGGAAATTGAATGAAGGTACTGTCAAATCCATTCTTGTCAGACTGGTCCCCGTGGGTACTTGGGATGTGTATATTAGAAGATAAGTCACTGAATTGGATAAACTAGAAAAGAGGTTTATACTATTGCTTAGGAATTATCTAAGTTCTCCTAGCACACCCAAATTTTCCTCCCCTTTGAAGTCTCTCTAACTGTACATTCGCTCATTGTACCAAATAATGTGACATGTCTGACGTTTCTGAGTTCTTACTTTGAATTGTTTTTGAGATGTGATCTCATGTAGCTCAGAACAGCCTTGAATTTCCAGTGTAGCTGAGGATGACCTTGAGCTCCTGACGCTCCTGCTTCTACCTCTTGAGTATTGGGATTATGGATCTGTGCCACCACACCCAGCCTGGCTATTTTTCTGTTTCTATTGCGCTTACACTCTTCATTTGTCCTGTATAGGTTCAAGGTCTTTCAGGCTCAGGTGTTCTCTCCTGTGTCTGTGGCCCCCTGTGGTGATCAACAGTAGCATAGGTGGTCAATAAGTGTTGCCAGGAGAATGCATTCTGGATGCATTTAAAATTCTAGTCTTGACTCACAGAATCATAGCATGGTAGAGTTATAAAGGGCTCCAGAGACTCTCTCTATCCTTTCTGTGGTTTAAGAAATCAGGCCCGCAGAAGTGAGCTAATTCAAGATCTGTTGAATGCTTATCTTTTGGCTATGCAGTTTTGAAGACATTCAAATTATTAAAGTTGTGTATACTGCCAAATGCTAGAATCTCCCAAGCTTTTATGCCCCTAGGGAACCAAGGATTATTTTGTAGAAAACTGACAGCATTCTGGCATGGCATTCTAGCAGGACCACAGTGGCCTATCTCTAAGTGGGCACTTAGAATGATGCTTTGTGAGTTCATGAAGGACCATTGCCTCTGTTGCCACTCCTATGTTTGGATACCAGGATGAAAATTGCTGGGAGAAAAATTGAGCAAGGTGTGCTCCTTACTTAGACACTCTGAGGGTGCTCATGACTCAGAAAAAGCAGATCTGACTACGGTTAACCAGGCTTAAGAAAATGCAGAGCTACAGAGACCAAAGTCACACTTTGACATGGTAGAAATCTCCTGTCTATTCTTAAGAGCATCCTTCACTGAGACTGAGAAGAGGTAAAGGTGACTATCATGGTCTCTGACCAAGAGAGTGTTCTCTTATGAGTTGCTCTGTGAAGGTCAGTCTTGTGCTTCATGTGGGTTAGAGCTGTTCTGTATTTGACCAACCAAATGGAAGTTTTAGAATGCTATAATGGTCCATGGCCTCTTTGGTATCAGTCTACTACAGTTTGTAGCTAAACTAAACTTTTTCCTTTTTTGAGACGAGGTCTCATGTAGCTTTGGTTCGCTTCAGATGAACTATATAGCTAAGGATGACTTTGAACTCTTGATCTTCCTTTCTCTATCTCTTGAGTGCTAGGATTGCAGGCATGTGTTACCATGTCTGGTTTTATGTGGTGCTAAGGATGGAACCTCAGGCATCTCGGATGCTAGAAAAGCAGGATAGCAGCTTCATTCCTAGCTGTAACTCTTGATAATGCACGTTCTTTGAAGATGAGTTCTTTGAGATGATTTTATTTCCTTCAATAATAATTCTTAATAGTTCTGTCATTCAGAATTCCTCTGTATGGTTTTAATCTCTCTACCATCTTTTGTGGTAATGGCTTACTTATTGTCAATCTTCTTTTAAAATATTCTTTGAAATTTCATCTAAATGAATATTGTTTTTTCTATCCCACCCAAGGCCTTACAAGTGGCCCCCCATTGAGTTTCATTCATACACCCCCAGATTGCCATCTTTTCTTGAGATGGCAATCTCTTTATGTTGCCAAATGGCTTTGAGCCCACGTGAGCCTCCTACTTCAGCTTCTCAATTATATGGGAATATAGTCAAGAATTAGAGTGAGTTATTTGTTTGTATGTTTGTTTGTTTTAGTAAGAGTCTACTTAGCCCAGTCTGGCCAGCAAATTCCTAGGTAATTTATGCTGGCCTTTAATCTGGGATCTTTCTTGTCCCGGTCTCCTGAGTGCTAGGATAGTGGGCTTGAGCCACCATGCCAGTTTAGAATAAACCTTAGTTAAGTATGCAATTCTCTATTTTGGAAAAGGTGAGCACAAAGAACAAAGATATTCCCAGCAATCTGACGTGAACTGAGATGCTTGCTGAGAGAAGAGACCTCAGAAGTCTTCCTCTTCAGAGATGTCAGAGCTATTATTGTTTAAGATTGAACAATGAAGGCACCTTGTGTCTCTTGCCAAATCAAGAAGCCAGGTAATTCAGTGTAATTAGAGGGATGTTTCTGAAATGGAGCAATGAGAAGACAGGAACCTTGTGATGATTAGATAAGACCAGTTAATGGAAGGCCTTGGAATACTGGTCTGTGGACACAGTTGGCAGTAGTACGAAATCGTTAAGCAGGGGGTATACTATGATTGAAGTTTAAAAATGACATTATAACTCACATTTGGCAATTACTGAGTAGATTTACCTGGGTATAGATTATGTGTCTCCTCAGAAAAGAATTTTTACCACCATAGAATAGAAAATGCTCATTTGTTGAAATTTCTCCGTTTCTACCGATGCAAAAGAGGACTATGCATTTTCCTCTGATCTTTATGTAGCAGGTAGCAAAATATCTGGAGGTTCATTTTCATTGAAGTTTTTAGTGTTAAAAGTGACTTCCTCACTTTCAGTCGACTCTGAGAATAGCTATGATAACCTTGAAGCTGTGTTCTGGGTGGTAGTTCTACGTGGCTATTTTTCTCTAGAGGTAGAGTCTTTCTAGTCTGTTTGGGCTGCCATCACATGGAACAACAACAGAAACTCATGTTTGTCAGTCTAGCAGTTAGAGAGCTTTAGGTCAAAGTACTAGCAGAATCAGGGTCTGGTAAGGACCTATTTCATAGCTTATATGTGGCTGTCTTCTTGCAATCTTGTCATAGCATAGAAAGGCAAGGGGGCTCTTGTTGATATGAGCCATTAATCTCATTTGTGAATATGCAGACTTAGGAGACATAATCATTTACCAAGGGCTCCACCCCACCTGCAGATGCTATTGAATCAGGGGTTGGGATTTGTGGAAACAGAAACATTCAGTGTATGCCAGGTTAGTAGTAAATTAGGAGACAACTATCCACCCGTATCTGGGAGGAATTAAAACGTGTTACTTCTATCATGTTGCATCAGAAGGCATCATTGAGCTCAAATCCTTAGGCCCTTCTTGCTGTTAAAAGCACAGCTCTTCCTTGAAGCCATCCTTAATAGCTGCTATTGGAACAGTTTCAACAGCCACCAGCTCCCCAAGAGAGCTTTTTCCTGACCACTTACAGTCCAGAGAGTCTGAGTCACCATTCTAACACTTGATTATTGGTCTCATCTTATGCTTTAGCTGTTTCATATGTTAGTTATGTTTTCCCCAACAAAATTAGCTCCTATTTTTTCTTGTTCTTCAGTTGTTAGACCAATAAATTCTTGTTGGCTTATTGATTGTACTGATAAAAGAACACACAAAGCATTAAAAATGTAGGAAGAAAGCTATTAGGGACTTAGAGGCAGAGTGTTATATAGAACAATCCAAGATTGCAGTCTGTCAGGCAGAACCCCAACATAGAATCTATTTGGTCTCTTACCAGCTCCACTCATGAATCTATTTTGAGATTTTTTTCAAGTGAATTGAAGTCTGTGCTATTACTATCATTCCTCCAGTGAAGTAGTGTGTTGGGGGTGGGGCATGGGGCATGATGCACTAGCCTAGCCTGGCACTGCTGGATACTGCTGGTCAGTACCAGCATGTGGCTCATGAGAACATATGGGAATCCAGTATTCTAGCCCAGCTATGGAAGCCTGTGGTCAGTCAAGGAGTTGGGAGAGGATATTTTTAAAAGATAATGTCCTTTCAGGTATCAGAAATGAATTCTTAGTGGGCACATGGCTTATTTATAAAGTAAGAATGGATCCATCTAACCCTGGAAGGAGGAAGGCTCCTGACACTTGGAAGACAAAAGAGACTTCTGTTTCCATGAGAGTATGGATATTATTATTCCAAGAAATGATATAAATGGAAAATAGTAGGGACTTTAAAACTCAATTAGTTTATATTTATAGATGACAAATCAAACATTTCTTTAAGACAAATTTGTGAAGTTTGTAGTTACCTTTACTTGGGGGAATTACTACTAAATTTTTGTGGAGCTTATTCCTGTCACAGAAGGCTTCCAACTTACTGCACTCATGGAACTAAAATAAGGTCCAAATGTTTATCAAATGGCAAGTACAAACTGTATTTATAGCGAACAACCTATTTTGATGTGTGTATATGTTGTAGAATGGTTAAAATGAAGCTCCTTAACATATATAGCATGTCATATACTTACTGTTTCTTGTGGAAAGAAAATTTAAAATCTAATTTGAATCATTTCAAGTATTGATATTAATTATAGTCACTATTATGTGTAGTGTATCTCTTGAATTTATTCTTCCTTACTGAGATTATGTGGTCTTTGACCAATATATTCCCAACCTCTCCACTTTGAGGGAATTTTGCTTTTTTAACAAGTGTTTTTCTGTATTGTGTAGGGTGGTCTTGAACTCATGAACACAAGTAGTCCTCCTGGTTCAGCTTCTTGAGTAACTGGGTCTACAGGCATACAGCACTGTTCCTTGCTTAGGAAGCTGTTTTTATTTAAACATATTCATTTAGAAGAGAGACACCATAGGTAGTAGTTCACAATAGTCTTAGTTTTGACACTTCCTCTTACTTGGAGTAGAAAGGCTTGCTGGTCTCCCATCTGCCTTTCTAACCACGCCCACTTACTAGGGGCAACTGGTTGCCAGTAGCCTTGTCTCTGGAAGAGAATAATACAATGAGCCTGTTGTGTGTTTGTTGACATACAGAGTGGATTGTATTAGCAGGTGCAGAAGATAGTCTGTATGGAGACTACAGAGACCTTTATCCTTGATGGTGTAGTATAATTCAAATCGAAGTTGTCTTTTGTCTGGTCTACAACAGGTGTTGGAATTGGACTTAGTTAAGCTTTAGCCCTTCTTTGCAAGGGCCAGCATTGATTTGATATTTTCCTTTGGTTGTTGTTTTACTAGCTCCATATCTTTTCTCTTAAATAAAAAGAAATGGGATTGATGAGATGGTTCAGTAATTAAAATTACTTGCTTCTCTTGAAGAGTACCTGGGTTTGGTTCTCAGCACCCATATGGTGGTTCACAAATATCTGTAACTCTGGTTCCAGGGATCCAGCACCTTCCAAGGGCACCGAACATGCACATAGTGCATGAAATACAAATAAGTAAATCTTAAAAGAAGCAAACTCTTTTTGGTGGATAATCAGATAGCTCTGCTGTTTTAAAACTTTAAAACTATAATTACATCATTTCCCCCTTCTCTTGCTTTCTTCCAACTCCTCCCATGAACCATCCCCTTGCTCCCTCTAGAAGTTATGGCCTCTATTTAGTCGTTTTACACACACACACACACACACACACACACACACACACACACACACACACACACACACCCCTTGCTCACTCTGTTTAGTGTTAGATAGAGGACTCTATCTAACTGGGAAATTAGAGGGTTCTTCCCTGGGGTGGGGTCTGTTTCTCCTACTCTTAGCATTCCTTAGTTGCCTGTGGTTCTTTGTTTATGGGTGTGGCCCCATGTTCCGTGTTGATTGGAGACTAGACTCAAGGCAGTTAGTTAGTCCTGAGACATTGCTTGTTTTGAAGAGAGATCTTACAAATAAATGATCAATGACTAGGACGAAAATTGTTTTCTGTTAGTGTAGTGATTGCACTTGACTTGCCCGTGAAGCATGGCTTTATGATTCTCCTGTGTCCTTTGGGTCTCTGGCAAGTGGTGGTGGCTTTTGTTTATGAATTTACTTTTTGATTATGTGTCCCTGTACAGGAAGGAATGGAAAAGAAAGTAATCTACAAACTAGGAATATGCATGACCCTTCGTTACTTGACCCAATTTGCCAGGTCCTTCCATTCTTGACATGCTCCCCCTATGCCTTTTTGACTTTTAGAAGAAGGAAGTAAATTGTTAAAAAGAAAACTAAGACCACAAATTCTTTTTTTAATGAACAAAAGGCCACTGAAATCATTTTGCAGGTTCAATACATATGCTCACTTTCATTATGAACACTACTTAGTCTAATATAACAGTGAGGTCACCCCACCCCCCATCCTGTGCACTTTTATTGTGGAGGACAGGCGAGGGAGCCTCTCATGGGGGTGGTTCTGCGACTAGTGCAAACATACAGCCTGGAGTTAAACATTTATCCTGAATAGACTGCAGTTTGCTTACTCTCCATGCTGATGAAGTAAGCTTTTCCCTCAGCTTACTTTCTCTGCTCTCCCTCTGCTCCTTGCTCATGCTCTTATAGTTTGCCTCCAGTGATGATTTCTGTTTTCAAGGAGAAATGTGCCTCGGGAGGAGGTGGATAAAAATAGGCCAATGGTAATGCTCATCACATACTCTCATTCATTCAGTCTGATAGTCAGTTCAGATCAACAAGCATTTATTGATGGCTTCTTTGTTCCCTTACTTGAATGAAGATCTAGCAAATATACAATCAGATGCTAATGTTAATAGAGGTCTTTTATTTAGTGTCTGTTATGCATCAAGTATCCTTTAAGCGCTTTTTATATTAGTGCCTCTGGTCTACACAGTGACCCCATGAAATACTACTGCCATCCCCATTTTACGGATGAGGAGACTGATATCAGCTATCACTCAGTTGGGAGTTGGTAGAATCAGAATTTGAATCCAAGGTCCTATGAGACAAGTTTCTTGCTCTTAAGCAGTCAAGTTGAGCCGGGCAGTGGTGGTGCACTCCTTTAATCCCAGCACTCGGGAGACACAGGCAGGTGGATCTCTGCGAGTTAGAGAGTTCCAAGGCAGCTTCCAAAGCCATAGAGAAACCCTGTCTCAAAAAAAGAGGAAGTCAAGTTGAGGGAGGGGAAATCAACATACTGATAAAGAGCTAGGAAATAGTGCAGGGGCTTTCACAGTGAAGCTACTTCCCATAGGCCTTTAGGAGGAGATGAGACTTCATCAAATCCCAAATTCTTCATCTATCAATAAATGTAAGGGGTCCCCTACCTTTAGCTTGGTGCAAGAAATGGATGAAGTAGTTAGCATGGTGCCTGGTATACGGTAAATTGTAGTTCCCATGATGACAGTGATGTTCCTAGGACCTGAAAGGTAAGTTCGCTTGGGATATGGAGAGGAAAAGGTACATTATGAGGAAGGACAGAAATGGACATGGTGTTGGGAAAGTAGTGTTAAGGAGTTTTCTTATTCCATTGCTGATGGCCATTCATCACCCACTAGCTGAGCTATTTGAGGAGACAAAAGGAATGGATGTTACAGAGTCAATCAGCAGCCTGGAAGCTTTTTACTGGTCCTAAAGCATGCTGAGATACCCTCTGTGTGCCACTATGAGCTTGCTTCCTGATTGATCCTATTTTTCTCCTCATCAAGCTCAATCCTAAGGCCAGATGAGTGGATATGAAAAGCTCTGTATATTCCCAGAGCAAAAGTACCCTATGGTGCTTACAAGTCCAGGCTCTTACTTCTCTGTCCATAGCCAGTGCCAACCATTCTTGATGCAGACAAAATGTTCCTAGAGACCTGATAAGAAGCATGAGTTATAAGAGGCATGGGTTATCTTAGCCGTAAGGGAGTGCCCTTGAGATTGTTTTTATATGCCATAGGTGACCTCGATCTATTAAGTATGTATTGAGGTTACATTGTGTTCAGAATCACATCTTAAGTGTTTGGAATATTCAGAGGAAGTAAATAGCGTAATCTTTGCCCTGGAGATCTGCTGTTCTTGTTGAGGAGACCAGATTGACACGGTTGCAATAACTGGATATATATAAAATTCAATGTTAAGTTGCTTTCTTTCTTCAGGTGTCGCTACCTGGCTGTTCAGCTGTCTCCCGCCATTCCCGTGTTTGCTGCCATGCTCTTTCTTTTCTCTATGGCCACACTATTGAGGACCAGTTTCAGTGACCCTGGAGTGATTCCTCGAGCACTACCAGATGAAGCAGCTTTCATAGAAATGGAAATAGGTGAGTCTTGCAACCAGTTGGCAAGTTGTTATACAGTGGGTGGCCCTGTTGGGTAGGTGAGTGGAATCATCATAGTCACAGATTCAGACTACTATTCCTGCCTTTTCTGTCTGAGATCCTAAATGACCATCTATGAATTCAGTAAGACAGGTATAGTAAGCCTATACAGCCACATGCTTTCTTTTTTCCAAATGTTGGGTTGCATTGAAGAAAGCCAACATTGGTTTGTTGCCAAGGTCTAGCTGAATTGTTGCCAAAGAGAGTCTTTTACATTTTTGGAGGAGGCCATCAGACATCTGCTTGTTGAGGGAAGCTGTAAACTGTCTTCCCATAAAATGTTCTTTTTTGCATATACATACAACTTTGGATATAATTTCATAGCTCTTCTGAAGTTCATTCATGGGTCAGTGACCAAGAATTCCTGCTTTAGAGAGTCACACCAAGTGAGAAGGGAGAACCATGGTACCAGGAACCACTCAGAGGAGTAAAGGAAGCAATTTCAGGCTCGGAATTTACAGTCTGCAACTCCGAGACTGAAATGTAACAACACTCGGAGCCATGATGGCTTCGTGAATTGAAACACAACATCCCAGGGCTAGAAAGGGGATATCCTGGGAATTCCCACTGGGAAAAGTCAATGATGCCAGTACTGGAGCAAGTGGGAACCCGCTAGCTCAGCAGTAGTGGTTCTGTGTTTCTCAATTTTGTTTTGACAGTAGCTTGAGTCTATTTGAAAACAAGGTAAGAACAGAAAAAAGAGGCCTAGGACTTATTTTGGCACCTCCTTGCCTCTGGGTCCTGGGGATTGAACCCAGTTCACTGGGCATGCTAGGCACATGCTCTACTACTGAGCCGTATCCACTGTTCTGTGACCCAGAACTTGTAGTGCTGAATATCCGTGTTAGTAGAGTGCCAGCCTGTGGCTAGCCTTTAGTTCTTTGATGTTGCTTTGAAGGCTGCCATGCTTTTGTGTTTGTTTATTTGAACTGTTTTCCTCTATTTTTATAGTATATTTATTTTTGAAAAAACTTAGCCAGTTTTAGTTGAGCCAACGACAAAATGGTTTGCACATGTCTGAGTTAAAAGTACATGGGGTGAGGTGAGGATGAAAACAGTAAGCATAAAGTAGAGACAGGTTTTGGTGACATAGACAGAATGCACATGTTAATGAGAAAGTTGCTATGAAAGATTAATCCAGCTAGAGAAAAAACAGTACTCACAATTCCCCCTTTATCTTGCTGTAAAGTACTCCATGTTCTAACCCTATACCGCCCCTGGATTCTGCCATGAACTCTGTGCCCCACACACCGTACTGTAAAGCATATGTACATAAATATTAAAGTGGCGTGCTGGCACTTACATCATCATCTTATGAATAGCTAGCCTCATCTTAGTACTTGTAGCACACTGTTATTGTTTGATTTCACAGCATCTACCCCACTCTGCAAAGATGGAAAAATGTTCCATATGGCAGATATTTTTAAAATCAAAGTGAATTGGAAAATATTCTGCCTTAGAATTATACTTTGTGGCAAAGGTGCAAGAGCCCAGCCCTCTTGAAAGCTGTGGATGGATAGGCATGCAAACCCATACAGCCAGTCTGGGAAGCAGTTTGGCAATAAGCAAAGTGGCTTTAAGGGTCCATACCCTCTGTCCTAGTAATTAAGGGCTCCTTAAGAGTTTGGTTAAGGGAAATAACATATTTAAAACAACCTTCCGTAGAAATATTTTAGTGTATTTTTGTTTCTTTTTTTCTCTTTAGTGTTGATATAGCTCTCTTAATACAAGCAAGTTATTTTTGGTTTACCCCCTTATTAAAAGTTTTATTTATTTTATTTGCATTAGTGTTCTGCCTGCACATGTGTCTGTGTGAGGGTGTCAGCTGTGAGCTGCCATGTGGCTGCTGGGAATTGGACCCTAGTCCTCTGGAAGAGCAGTCATTGCTCTTAACCTCTGAGCCATTATTTGCAGCCCCAGTTATGCCCCTTTAAAAACAATTGATTTGAACATATTTTTATTATTTTTATTCCATTTATTTCTTTATTTGGGCGTGGGAACTGCATGCATCATGGTGTGTGCATGCGTGTAGCCAGAAGACAACTTTCAGGAGTCAGCTCTATCCTTCACTAGGAGCCAAACTCAGGTCCTCAGGCTTGGCAGAAAATGCCTTAGCCTGCTGAGCTGTCTCACTAGCCCCTACTCCTTTGTTTTTGAAACAATAAAGATGCATTTATTTTTATTTTATGTGTGTAGATGTTTTGTCTGCATGTATGTAAGCACACCACGTGCCTGCAGTGCCCATAGAGGCAGAAGGGGACATTGGATCCCTGGAACTGGAGTTTTAAGCACTTGTGAGCTGCCCTTTCAGTGCAAACGTTCTTAACTGAGGAGCCATCTCTCCAGGCCCTTGAATTATTATTTGAATTGGCATGTATTAATTCTATATGGCACTAGGTTTCACAAGGACACTTTCATATTAGTATATAATATACTTTGAACATGATCTTCCCCTCTAGACATGGTTGGGGTTGTTTTGTTTGGGACAGGGTCTCATGTAGCCCAGGCTGGTCGCTAATGTGCTGTGTACCCAAGTCTTTGCTTAAATTCCTGACCCTACTGCTTATACCTCCTAAATGCTTTGATAGCAGATGTGCTGCCATGCTGGCAGTTTTCACTACTAAAAAGGACACTATTAAAATACTCTTGCATAACCATGCTTTGTAGTTCTCTTTGAATTTTGCTAGTAGAATTACTGGGCTACAGAGCATATACATTTAAAATTATGGTAGCTGCTAATATGTTGTTCACTGGTAAAAAATAAGTTTGACCTATTCTGAGTACACTAGGTATTTATCTTCTTTTTAATATTTGTTAATTATAATAGGTAGAAATACTATTTTTGTGTTTTAATAGTTTTTTTTTGACATAGGGTCTCACTGTATAGCCCTGGCTGGTCTGGCATGTACACCAAGTTGGCCTTGAACTCATGGAGAGATGCTTGCCTCTGCCTCCTGAGTGCTAGGATTCAAACCATGTGACCAACATGCCAGACTATATTTTAATTTCATTTCTCTGATTATTAGTCAAGTTAGATGCTTTCATTTCATACTCTTTTGTTTTGTTTTTTCGAGACAGGGTTTCTCTGTGGCTTTGGAGGCTGTCCTGGAACTCGCTCTTGTAGACCAGGCTGGCTTTGAACTCACAGAGATCCGCCTGCCTCTGCCTCCCGAGTGCTGCAGTTACAGACATGTGCCACCACGCCCGGCTTCATTTCAGATTCTTGCCATTTTTCTTTTTGTATTTGTAATTAGTGTGCCCCCTAAACCCAGTACCCTTAGAGAAACACCTTTTACATGTACATCACATGTAAAAATTGTGTGACATTTAGTAGACATGTGGGGGAAGTGGTGTGATGTTGAAATTCTAGCCTAGTAGCACTGCCTGGAAAAGAGGAGCGTTTACCTTTCATGGTCTCCACAACTTCTGAACCGGTGGTGAGACTTTGGACTCAAACAAAGGATAGCAGTGAATTAAAGCTGTTTTACTGATTTGCAGAAGCCACCAATGGTGCGGTGCCACAGGGCCAGCGACCACCTCCTCGTATTAAGAATTTCCAGATAAACAACCAGATTGTGAAACTGAAATACTGTTATACATGCAAGATCTTCCGGCCTCCCCGGGCCTCCCATTGTAGCATCTGTGACAACTGTGTGGGTGAGTAAAACCAAGGAGATGAGGGATAGGTTCAGTTGAACAAGGGGTCTCACAGTGAGTGACCAGTAGTTCTTGGGAACATGCAATGGGAATCAGAAGATAGATTCAGATGAGAAACAAGGTAGGTTTAGACAGGAAAGAAGCTCCTGTACAACAGCCGCTCAGCATACTTATGGAAATCCGGTCTAAAGAATCTCTTTGGCCGGGCGGTGGTGGCTCACACCTTTAATCCCAGCACTCGGGAGGCAGAGGCAGGTGCATCTCTGTGAGTTCGAGACCAGCCTGGTCTACAAGAGCTAGTTACAGAACAGCCTTTAAAGCCACAGAGAAACCCTGTCTTAAACCAAAAAAAAAAAAATCTCTGATAAGTGGGAAATAATACCTGTTTGGGAAATTTCTATTTTTCTCTACTGGATCCACTTCAGGTGTGGCCCAGTTTACAAAGGAGGAGAATATTGTTGGAAGTATTCTTTAGGTTCCTACTATGTACTAGTCCCTTGCCCTTTCTCTCGTTTAAGGTTCATAGCAACCCCTAGAAAGCAGTATCATCACCCCCATTTTGCAAATGTTGACAGTGAAGTGCCTTTGTGTAAGTTTGTGTCATTGGCATGAGATGATGCTTGATCAGGTCTGATGTGCAAGCCTTCATCTTTTTTTCTTATGTCTTTGCTCTTACTTACATGTGTAGGTGTGCAGAATACAAGGTCTATGTTGCCATCTGCTTATATGAGTATTAGATACGCCTCCTACTTGGTGATGAACTCTAGGGAAGATCATACACACACAATAAAGGTGCTCATTGATAGACACATAGGTCACATTGCTGTTATTACTGATGTAATTCTAACATTCAGTATGCTCTATACCATGTCTGAGAACCTTGCTTTCTTCCCACTAGCCAATTCTTCAGGCAAAGTTTGGAGAGTTATATATATTCCTTTATATGGTCCAAATAGATATGTGAGTTAGATTTTATAAATCAAGACTAATTTTAAATGGACTACAAACAATATTTAAAGTGTGATATGAAGGTTTCATAATGAATTCCCTCTCTTTATTAATATTCTTAAATATAAAGAACTCATACAGCCCGTGTGGTGGGGTATACCTTTAATACCAGCACTCAGGATGCAGAGGTGGGTAGATCTCTGTGAATTTGAGGCAAGCCTGGTCTACAAATCTAGTTCTAGGACAGCCAGGACTACATAGAGAAGCCCTGTTTCAAAAAAAAAAAAGAAAAAGAAAGAAAGGAGAAAAGAACTCATACAAGGGATTGGAGATGGCTCAGTGGTTAACAACCCTGGCTGTTTTTCTGGAGAACCCAGGCTCAGTTCCCAGCACCCACATGATGGCATCTGTAACTTCAGTTCCAGGGGATCTGACACCCTCTTCTGGCTTTTGTGGGTACTAGGCATGCATGTGCTGCAGACATTATGCAGGCAAACACATAAAAAATAAAAGAATTGTACAAGTTGATTTTTGAAACAGGGTCCCTCTGTGTAGCTCTGGATGCCCTGAAATTTTCTATGTAGACCAGGCTGTGCTAGAACTCACAGAGATCTGCATGTCTCTTCCTCCTAGCCCAGCCTGCTCTACAGAGCTAGTTCCAGGACAACTAGGGCTGTTTCACAGAGAAACCTTGTCTGGAAAAGCCAAAAAAAAAAAAAAAAAAAAAAAAGAAAAGCACTGATGCTCTATGAGAAACATGCACAGTTCATAAAACAGGAAATTTAATTATCTAATTGATGTGAAACTATGCCCACCCCTACTAATAATCAGAGAATAAATCTTAAAACTGGATTTTAAAAAGTATTTTAATTTTTCTTAACAAGTCCATGATATATACAATGTATCTTGGCCTTCCCCAGAACCCCAAACACATGCCTCTCCCAAATTCGTGCCCTCCTCTTTTCAGTCTCTTTTTTTTGGGGGGGAGTCCAAGGCAAGGTTTCTCTGTGGCTTTGGAGGTTGTCCTAGAACTAGCTCTTGTAGACCAGGCTGGTCTCGAACTCACAGAGATCCACCTGCCTCTGCCCCTAAGTGCTGGGATTAAAGGTGTGCGCCACCACCACCTGGCTCTTTTCAGTCTTTATAACCCACTGAGTTCAATTAGTGCTACCTGCATGTGCATAGGTATGGGGTCATTTATTATCTGGCAAATATACCGCTAAAGAAAAAAAACTCACCCCAGCAGCCATCAATTGCTGATTGCTCTTCAGCTAAAGGTGGAGCCTCATGAGCCCCTCCTTCATCCATGCTGGAATTAACTGGCTTTATCTTGTGCAGGTAACCATAGAAGCTGCTTGTTCATGAGTACAATTGGGTCCTGTCATGTTCTCTTTTCCTCTCTTTCCCTCTTCCATGATGTTCTCTGAGCCTTAGTGGGGTCAATATAGATGTCTCATTTATGACTGAGCTCAACAGTCATTATTCTCAGCACTTTGATCAGTTCTGAGTGTCTGTATTGACTCCTGCTACTGCGGGGGCTTGGGGCTGAGGGGAGTTTCTCTAACCAAGTTGAGAGCAACACTAAAAATATGGTAAAATATAGATCTGTATAAATTTACATTTTCTCAATGTTTTTATATGGCAAGTTTGCTTAAAATGAGTCAATATAATTCTAGGCATGATACTTACTGCTTGAGCATGACAGTTTTCTTTATACATTTCTTCCTTTTGAAAAAAAACATATATTGTAACCCTTTAGCAAGGTGGTGTACTACTCTTAGAGTCTTATTTTTGATTACTACACAGCTGACTGTTCTTCAGAAACTAGCCCCGCCCCTTAGAGGTGTTTGTGTGTATGTTCATGTGTATGTGGTTGTACATGCATATGAGCCAGAGGACAAATTTGGGTGTCATTACTCCCTGTTTTAGAGACAGGGTCTCTGTCTGGGATCTATGACTTACCAAAGTAGGTTATCCTGGCTGGCCAGTGAGATCACGGATACCCTTGTTTCTGTCTCTCTAGTGCTGGGATTATAAGTATGTGCCACCATGCCTTATATTTTTTTAATTCCTTTTTTAAAGATTTTATTTATCTATTACATATACACCAGATTGAATTGTAGGTGGTTGTCAGCCACCATGTGGTTGCTGGGAATTGAACTCAAGACCTCTGGAAGAGCAGTCAGTGCTCTTAACCTCTGAGCCATCTCTCCAGCCCCTGCCTTATATTTTTTGCATGAGTCTGAGGGGTTGCCTAACTCTGGTCCTCATGCTTGCACAGCAAATACTTTATAACCAAGCTATCACTCCAGCATCCTTTCACTTATATTTATTTTGTCTTACTTGTATGGATGTTTTGCCTGTATGTGTGCATTTATATGCATCATTGTGTGCCTAGTACTTACAGGCCAGAAGAGGGTGTTGCATCTCTTAGAAGTGGAGCTCTAGATAGTTGTGAGATGTTATTATAGGTGCTGGGAATTGAACTCAGGTTCTTTGGAAGAGCAGAAGGTACTCTTATTTACTGAGTCATCTCTCCAGCCCTCAATCCCTTTGTTAAATAATATGCATGTGGCCGGGCGTTGGTGGTGCACACCTTTAATCCCAGCACTCGGGGCAGGCGGATCTCTGTGAGTTCGAAGCCAACCTGGTCTACCGAGCGAGTTCCAGGACAGGCTCCAAAACAATACAGAGAAATACTGTCTCAAAAAAACAAATAAAAAAAAAGCATGTGTTAGAAAATATAGATGGTCTAAAAATATAAATAAAACCCAATTTTAAATTCAGACTCTATTTTTGCTATATTTTGTTCTAATCCCTTTGTTTATAAAACAACACATTATATAATACGAGATTTTTAATTTCTGAAGTAAATTTTTATGGTATTGGGGGTTGAACCAGGTCCTCACACATGCTAAGCAAGCAGTTTACCACAGGTTACATCTCCCGTCATTTTTTTTAGTTATTGTACAAAATAATAGGTTTCATTACGACATTTCATCCACATACATAATTATACTTTGCTCATATTTGCCACAAAACTCCTGCTCAACTTCTTTGTTTCCACATTAGTTCCCTTTCTGCTTCTCTCTCTCTCTCTCTCTCTCTCTCTCTCTCTCTCTCTCTCTCTCTCTCTCTCTCTCTCTCTCCCTCTTTCTCTCTCAAAACACACACACACAGACACACACAGAGGAATTGATTCTGCATATAAGAGAAAACATGTAGCATTTACCTGACTCTGACTTATTTTATTTAGCATAATCTCCAGTTCCATCCATTTTCCTGAAAATGACTTAATTTCATTGTTTTACAGCTGAATGAAAATCGATTGTTGTATGTATAGCATATTTATTCATCTGTTGATGGGCTTCTAGACTGGTTCTGTTATCTTGGCTATTGTGAGTACTGCAGCAGTAACACTGATGTGCAAGTATCTCTGTGGAGGATAGATTAGATTCTTTTGGGTATATACCCAGTGGTATAGCTGACTATTATTGTAGTTTAATTTAATTTTTCTGAGGAATATCTACATTAATTCTCTGGCTGCTCCACATATAAAAGGTTTATTTTATTTTATTTTATTTTTGTGTGTGTATGTTTCTGTGTGTGTGTGTGTGTGTGTGTGTGTGTGTGTGTGTATGTGTGCTGTTGGAGGCTAAAGGTCAACATTGGATGCCTTCCTCAATTATTTTCCCCATCTTAGTCTTAGTTTGAATTAAATTAAATTTAGTGTGTGTGTGTGTGTGTGTGTGTGTGTGTGTGTGATGTTTAATTATGTTTATGTGCCGGAGTGCAATTTAATGTGGTTTTCTCTTTTTACCTCTAAGTCATTCTCATGGATTCAGCTGAGGTTGATTTGTTTACAAAGCAAATGCTTTTGTCATCTGAACCATCTTGATGATCCCTCCCAAAATTATTTTTTTGAGACAGGATCTCTCATTGAACTTGGAGATTATAGAGTTTGCTAAACTCACTTGCCAAGAAGCCCCAGGGATTCTCCTGTCTCTGCCTCTAGGATTACAAGCACATCTCCACCATGCCTAATGTTTTGTTTTAGATTTGTTATATTTTATGTGTATGAGCATTTTCCTGCATGTATGTGCACCATGTGTATGCTTGGTGCTCATGGAAGTCAGAAGAAAGCATTGAATCTCCTTAGATCTGATGGTAAAGATGGTTGTGAGCCACCATGTGGGTAATAGGAACTGAACCCAGGTCCTCTGCAAGATCAAATGCTATTAAACACTGAGCCTTCTCTCTGTCCCATGACTAGTGTTTTATGTGAGTGCCAAAGACCCAAGATTAGGTCCTCATGCTTGTGTGACGAGCACTTTACAGACTGAGCCATCTCCCCAGCTTGTTTTTTTAATATTTAATTTTTAAATGTGTATTAAATGTTATATATGAACCATGTGTGTACCTGTTGCCTACAGAGGTCAGAAGAGAGTGTCAGATCTCCTGCAACTGAAGTGACTGATGGTGGGTGCTGGGAACTGAACCTTTTTTCTCCCTGTGTTCACACATTTGTAGTGTCTCATCCTCTTCTTAAGACACAAATCCTATTGAATTAGGGCCCCACTGGTTGACTACTTAGTGAGATAGTGTCTTATAAAACAAAAACAAAACTGGGTGGTGGTGGCACATGCCTTTAGTCCCAACTCTAAAGAGGCAGAGGCAGGCAGATCACTGAGTCTACAGAGTGAGTTCCAGGACAGTCAGGGCTACACAGAGAAACCCTGTCTTGAAAAACAAACAAACAAAACAAATACAAAAGAGAACTCCCTTAATGCATTTCTGGCAGCCTTTGGTACTTTTCTTGAAGAAGAGGGTTTTTTATTTATTTTTATTGATTTTTTTATTGATTTCTCAGAGTCAGGCATGTATGTTTTTTTCTCTTTAGTTTTTCCCCTTTATTATTGGTAGAGAGAGAATGGTGTGTGTGTGTCAGTGTATGTGTGTGTGTGGGTGTGTGTGTGGGTATGGGTGTAGGTGTGTGTGTGTGTGGGTGTGTGTGTGGGTATGGGTGTAGGTGTGTGTGTGTGTGTGTGTGTGGGTATGGGTGTAGGTGTGTGTAGGTGTGTGTGTGGGTGGGTGTGGGTGTATGTGTGTTTATGATGCGGGTGGGGCTTGTATACTTGCCATGTGTGTAGAGATCAGAGGACAACATTGTGAATCGATTCACTCCTACCTTTACGTGAGCTCTGGGGAACCAGCTCAGGTGCATTGTGCCACTGAACCATCTCACTGACTCTAGTGTTTTTAATGCATGGAAAGTCGTTTTTTTTAAAGTCACGAACGTTTTTTGTTTTTTTGACACAGTCTTCTCTGTTTAGTCCTCAATGTCCTGGAGCTTGCTTTGTAGGCCAGACTGGCCTTAAACTCACAGAGATCCTCCTGTCTCTGCCTTCTGAGTAAAATCTGTTTTTCTTTGTTCTATGTGTTTTGTTGCATTACTTATGTGGTTGGAAAGTCCTATATTTAGTCTTTGTAGTTATTTTTATCCAAATTTGTTTTTATCTATACTGATTAACCCATCTGGTGTTTATTTTGGCAAAGAGTGTGGAGGAAAAAAATCTAACATTATTTTCTACCAAATAGCCTATTGTCTCACAAATATTCATGAAATAATACTTCCTTTTATAATTGTGTGTTTGTTTGTTTTCGAGACAAGGTTTCTCTGTATGGTTTTGGAACCTGTCCTGGAACTCGCTTGGTAGACCAGGCTGGCCTCTAACTCATGGAGATCCACCTGCCTCTGCCTCCCAAGTGCTGGGATTAAAGGCATGTGCCACCAACACCCGGCTAATTGTGTGTTTATTAGATGGTAAATTCTTACATGTTCTAGAGTCTATTTCTGTATTATTTCTGTTTCATTGAGCTATGCCATACAGTTTTAAGAAAGTGTATTGTAGATTTATATATATTTTAAATTTAAATTAGAAACAAGCTTGCTTCACATGTCAATCCCAGCTCCCTCACCCTCCCCTCCTCCCCCGCCCCCACCAATTCCCCAACCTCCGACCCAGTCCCCACTCTGCTCCCCAGGGAGGGTGAGGCTCTCCATGAGGGATCTCCAAAGACTGCCATATCATCCGGGACAGGGCTTACACCCTCCCCCTTGTATCCAGGCTGAGAAACCATCCCTCCACATGGAATGGGCTCCCAAAGTCCATTTGTATGCCAGGGATAAATACTGATCTACTATTCAAAACCCCATTGATTACTGAGCCTTCCTCACTGACACCCAAATTTAGAGGGGTCTGGATCAGTCCCATGCTGGCCTCTCAGCCCTCAGTCTGTTTCTGTGGGTTTCACCAGCTCAGTCTTGACCACATTGCTCACCGCTCCTCCCTCTCTGCAACTGGTTTCAGGGGTTCAGTTCAGTGTTTAGCTGTGGGTGTCTGCCTCTGCTTCCATCAGCCACTGGATGAAGGCTCTACGATGTCATATAAGGTAGTCGTCAATCTCATTATCAGGGGAGGGCATTTAAGGTAGCCTCTCCACTATTAGTTTGCCAATTGGTGCCATCCATGTAGATCTCTGAAAAATCTCACTAGTGCCAGATCTCTCCTCAAACCTATAATGACTCCTTCTATTGTGGTATTTCTTACCCTGCTCTCTATTCTTCCCCTAACTAAATCTTCCTTCTCCCCCAGGTCCCCCCCCCTCTTCTCCGCCTCTCTTTTCCCCAGCTCCCACTCCCCTCCCCCATGCTCCCAGTCTGCTCAGGAGATCCTGTCCTATTCCCCTTCTCTGAGGTACCAAACATATCTCTATTAGGGTCCTCCCTGTTTCCCAGACTCTCTGGCAGTGGGATTGTAGGCTGGCACTCCCCTGCTCCCTGTCTAAAATCCATATATGAGTGAGTACATACCATGTTTGTCTTTTTGTGACTGGGTTACCTCACTCAGGATGGTTTCTTCTAGTGCCATCCATTTGCCTGCAAATTTCAAGATTCCTTTGTTTTTTTCCCACTGAGTAGTACTCCATTGTGCAAATGCACCACATTTTCTCTATTCACTCTTAAGTTGAGGAGTATCTACATCACCCTTTACAATTGCCACAAACAACATAAAATACCTTGGGGTAACACTAACCAAACAAGTGAAGGACCTGTATCGCAAGAACTTTGAGTCTTTAAAGAAAGAAATTAAACAAAATACCACAAAATGGAAAGATCTCCCATGCTCTTGAATAGGTAGGATCAACGTAGTTAAAATGGCAGTCTTGCCAAAAGCAATCTACAGATTCAATGCAATCCCCATCAAAATCCCAGCACAATTCTTCACAGACCTTGAAAGAACAATTCTCAACTTTATATGGAAAAACAAAAGATACAGGATAGCCAAAACAATCCTGTACAACAAAGGAACATCCGGAGGCATCACCATCCCTGACTTCAAGCTCTATTATAGAGCTACAGTCCTTAAAACAGCTTGGTATTGGCACAGAAATAGACAGGTAGACCAATGGAATCAAACTGAAGACCCTGATATTAACCCACACACCTACGAACACCTAATCTTTGACAAAGAAGCTAAAATTATACAATGGAAAAAAGAAAGCATCTTCAACAAATGGTGCTGGCATAACTGGATCCTGGCATTAGAAGACTGCAGATAGATCCAGGTCTATCGCCATGCAAAAAACTTAAGTTCAAATGGATCAAAGACCTCAACGTAAATCCAGCCACACTGAACCTCTTAGAAGAGAAAGTGGGTGGTACCCTTAAAGGAATTGGTACAGAAGACTGCTTCCTGAGCATAACACTAGTAGCACAGACACTGAGATCGACAATTAATAAATGGGACCTCCTCAAACTGAGAAGCTTCTGTAAGACAAAGGACACAGTCAACAAGACAAAAAGTCAGCCCACATAATGGGAAAAGATACTCACTAACCCCACATCTGACAGAGAGCTGATTTCCAGAATTTACAAAGAACTCAAGAAGCAAGTCTCCAAAACACCAAAGGATCCAATTAAAAAGTGGGGTACATGCCAGGCGTTGGTGGCGCACGCCTTTAATCCCAGTACTCGGGAGGCAGAGGCAGGCGGATCTCTGTGAGTTCGAGACCAGCCTGGACTACCAAGCGAGTTCCAGGACAGCCTCCAAAGCCACAGAGAAACCCTGTCTCGAAAAAAAAGTGGGGTACAGAACTAAATAGAGAATTCTCAATAGAGGAGTCTAAAATGGCTGAGAGGCACTTAAGAAAGTGCTCAATATCTCTAGCCATTAGGGAAATGCAAATCAAAACAACTCTGAGATACTATCTTACCCCTGTCAGAATGGCTAAAATCAAAAACACCAATGATAGTTTATGCTGGAGAGGATGTGGAGAGAGGGGAACACTCCTACACTGCTGGTGGGAGTGCCAACTCGTACAGCCACTTTGGAAATCAGTATGGAGATTCCTCAGGAAAATGGGAGTCAGTCTACCACAAGATCCAGCAATTCCACTCTTAGGCATATTCCCAAAAGATGCACATTCATACAACAAGGACATCTGTTCCACTATGTTTGTAGATATATATTTTTAATAAATACAGGTAAAAACTAATACTATTCATTTTTCAAATTTATTTTCTGAATTTAGTAAATATACCTGCTAAGGTTTTCCTGAAAAAAGTAATGTCTCTGACCTTAACAGACAGAATAACATAACTATTGGACTGTTTAAAACCTTTGTTTCTTGATCTTTAATATGAGAAAATATTTTTAAACTGACATCCAGTGTAGTTGTGAAGATCTGTTTAGTCAGAATTCTCTAAGGAGACATAACTGATTATATACATATACATATATATATATATATATATATATATATATATATATATATGGCTTACAGGTCATGTTTGGTTAGTCCAACAGTGTCTGCCTCCTGATGAAAAGGTCAAGAATCCAGTAAGTAGTTGTTAAGTCCGTCACTCTGGTCTCTGGTGTCTCTTCAGTCTGGTTCTAGAGCCCCAGAGTGTTGCTAAAGAGCTCCTGGTCTTCATTCTATGTTGAAATCTTAAGAAGTAGGTACTGATACCAATGAAGGAATGCCTAAGCAACAGGAGAGATGAACGTGCTAGCGAGAGTGAGGACAGTCAAAAAGCAAGAGCTTCCTTCTTGTGCATCCTTTTTTGTAGGCTACCATCAGAAGGTGTAGCCCAGACTTAGGGTGAGTCCAGTAGCTTGAGTTTTAGGTTGGCCTCAAACTCCTAGAGATCTGCCTGCCTCTACCTCCTAAGTACTGGGATTAAGGATGTGTACCACCATGCCTAGCTCCTTGAGTCCGTTGGCTTGAGTACTATGTGGGTGGTGGGATTGCTTCTGTTTGGAGTTTGGCATTGAACTCTCTTTCTTCTACAGAGCGCTTCGACCATCACTGCCCCTGGGTGGGAAATTGTGTTGGAAAGAGGAACTACCGATACTTCTACCTCTTCATTCTTTCTCTCTCCCTCCTTACAATTTATGTCTTCGCCTTTAACATCGTCTACGTGGCCCTCAGTGAGTACACATGGTAGAATCTGTCACTGGAGTGAGAATGGTGTGGGGGAAAGTCTTGAGTGTAGCTTAGGGGGAAGATGGATTTCCGGTGGCCTTTTGCCACTAAGCCATCCAGGAGCAGACAGAAGCGAGTACTGTTGTCTGTTCTTGAGCTGTAACACATCTCAGCTCATATTGGTTGATATTGACTGAGTATTCTGACCTTCTCTCTGGCCATCTGCTGGGGAGAGTGGGGCCCTAATTCTTGAGCCATGTCCAGAGTACTGGGAGGTTCTGAAGTCATACAAAAGGTTGGGTGTATATTTGCCTCTACACATGATCTCATTCTGTCTTGCAAGATATACCTTTGTGATGGGTGGTTGAAGGGCTTTTACCTGTTAGTGAATCATGGTACACTCCAGAGATGAAAAGCATACACCACCATTTTTGCATGCGTGCGTGTGTATGCACACCACACACACACACACACACACACACACACACACACACAAGTAGCTAAGGACAGGAAAAGTGTGGAGCTAAGCAAGTGGTCTTGAGAAGAGAGGAGCTCTAAGCTGGGTATCACATAAGGGAGGGGATAGGTGAGAAGAAGGTTCCTCCAGACTACTTCCAGTTTCTTTCATCTGTTACTATCCCACTATGTGTCCATATTTGGGAAAGGGAACCCAATGCTTGGTTTCTCCCAGCTCTGGTCCAGTGCTTAGCCCTGCATTCGAGTGTTTTGGGAATGTGAACTCAGGCACAAGCTTGCAGGTGAAGGGGAAACTTTACCCTTGCACCAGTAAGACCTTCTCTCTTGCCAGAGTATAGTACAGGACAGGGAGATGAGGGAGTGAGTAGATGCTAGGGTTCTTTTTATAGCTTTGACTAAAGTCAATAATTTTTCTTTTTCTTTCTGCCTCTCTTCCCAATTTCACAGAATCCTTGAAAATTGGCTTCCTGGAGACATTGAAAGAAACTCCTGGAACATATCCTCCCCTGGCAGCTTATCCCTGTGAAGCTGTCTTAAACTGCTTGCCAGCATGTTTTCTCCCTGCAGTTCTCCTGCTATCTAGTTTTCCAGACATCAATGAATGCCAAAACCTAAAATTAACAAGTGTAGTCCTAGTGTTAGCAACTAGAATGGAAAGTGGTCAAGACTTTAAGGGAGCTTTGCCCCTCACCTCTTTCTTGGCTGCCTCCTCTCCTTCGAGAGTCCTTCCAGCCTTAATGCCACTAGTTGGCTACCCTCTATCTCAATACACTTTTGTGCTATTTGCAGGGAGCTCTGCTCTCCTGTTTCAGAGAAGGCTTATTTTGTGCAGTGGCTACATTTCTGAAAAGGAGATTTAGAAGAGATTTGGATAAACCACATCTTGTTTCCATCCCACTGATTTTTCATTTATAAAGTTTAGTTTTGGGTGAGATTTTCATTAGCAGTGGTGGCCAACAAACATTCTTTAGCCTTGGCACCCTCCTAAATGTCCTCTTCTAAGAGCCAATTACCATAGTCAAATGTTACACACTTAGAGGTGTTAGAGATTTATTCATAGTGAATAAACAGAAATGCACTAACTTTTATAAAGGATCTATCCAGTGAAGTTTAGAATCCGTCTATAGTTATATACAGGTAATTTGGCTTTTTGTGCTACTTTTTCCAAGATGGTATAAATGATATCACAAAGATGGGCTGAAGGGTCAAATTCCCTAGTATGAGTTCTTCAACATTCCTTAACATAACCTCACTGTTCTGGAAGTCCTCATTTGCTTCTTCACACTCTGGTCTGTTGTGGGACTGACTGGATTTCACACTTTCCTTGTGGCTCTCAACCAGACAACCAATGAAGACGTGAGTCAACTTTCTTATCTTGCTATATATCTTTCTTCTCTTCATGCCCATTCTCTAGTTACCTACTAGGAAATCATGTCTCCAGGGCCAGGAAGATTGATACAAGTGGAAAAGAAACCTTACTTGGGAGATTTAAGGCCTAGAAGAGAGCGCAGACAGCTTTGGAGCTGAGTACCTGTAGAGCATTTGGAAGAGGTTGAAAAGTTGGAGAGGCACAATGTGTTTTAACTGTTTATAGGTCCTTAAAGGCTAGTTGAAGTCCTAGGGTGATGGAATTCTCCTGTAATGGCAATACTTCCTAGAGAGGCTCAGACAATAAGATCTCAAATTGAAAGCTACTCTGAGCTATATAGTGGCAAAAGACCAGATTGAGCTACATAGCTGGACCTTATCTTAAAGACAAGCAAACAACAAAAAAAGGCTATTGATGCTTCTAAATTTGGAATAGAGAAGGACAGTTGCACCAAATAATTCACATTCATTATGAATAATGAGAAAAATAGAGTTGAAAAAATAAATTCTTGTAACTTTACCTTCTACATATCACTTTTGTTAATGGTATGATTTATAGTCTTCTAAACTTGTCTAGATTTGATCTTATTTGTTTACACAAACACTGCATTTTTAAAATAGGTTTTTATTTAAAAATTTTCGTGCTATATATTTTGATCGTACTCTTTCTCCTCCCTCAGCTCCTCCCAGATCTTCCCCCATCTCCCTACTCACCTGGCTTCATGTTCTTTTTTTCTCTCTTAAAAAGAAAGGAAAAAGTCAAAACAACACAATTCGAATCAAACTAAAAAAAAAAGACAGAAGATATCAAAACAAAGTAAAATGCAACAGAGCATGAAAAACAAAATGTAGAGTTTTTTTTTCTTTTTTGGTTTTTACGAGACAGGGTTTCTCTGTATTGTTTTGGAGGCTGTCAGTCCAGCCCGGCCTCGAACTCACAGAGATCCGCCTGCCTCTGCCTCCCGAGTGCTGGGATTAAAGGCGTGCGCCACCAGAGTCTTTTTGTGTTGGCCAATTACTCCTGGGCATGGAGCCTGCCCTGGAGTGTGCTTGTTATATCCAGTGACACTCAATTGCTAAACTCTTTGGTTAGTGGTAGCACTCTGTGTCCACCTCCCCTTCTCAATGCTGCCATTTTGCTCTGGCTTGAACCTGTTGCAGGTCTTGTGTGTGCTGCCACAGTCTCTATGAATTTGTATATACACTGTATTTTAGAATAAAAATAGTGCATATTCATTTGTCTTTTTCTTACTCTTATGAATATTTTTCATGTTCAACTATTTACTTCTTTTTAAAACTAAATTTATTAGTTAGTGTGCAGATGCATGCTCGACTGAACTTGTATGACGTCATAGGAAAGCTTGGTTCTCTCCTTCTACCATGTGAGTCCTGATGGCTCAGACCATCAGGCTTGGTGGCAAGTGCCATTACCCACTGAGGAATTTTAACCATTTTTCATTTTTTATCAATTTATTTTTGTGGGCATTTGAGATCACCATGTAGAGTAGCTTGACCTAGCACCTAAGATCTGGGATTACAGGGTGTGTGACATTATGCGCAGTATCTTAAACTTTTTAAGTGTATAGTTCAGTGACATTTAGTGCATTCGTGTTATTGTACAGTTATTGCCATTCTCCACCTCTTGAAACTTCATCCTCCCATGCTGCATGTGGTTCTCTAACGTAACTTTTTAATGTAAGCCCTAGCCATTATCTTGCAGATCAAAGGATCATGGACAGGGAAGAATCGTGTGCAGAATCCCTACAGTCATGGCAACATTGTGAAGAACTGCTGTGAAGTGCTTTGTGGTCCCCTGCCCCCCAGGTACTCAAGTAACACAACTTCCCTGGGATCTTATGGTGAACTGCTCAAACCCATCCTCTTGCATGCTCCGAACATTCTTCTCAATGGAGCTTCTTGATATCAAATAGGTTTTCCTGGGAATTGTCACACTGCTCCGCAACTACACAGGCCATAGACCACGGGCTGCTTACTTCTTTTGTTTGTTCCCTGGTTAATGTGACATCCTCTAGTTTGTGGAAGAGTAAAGGGAAGATAGATGTGTGCTAAGGTCAAGACAGATTGCCAAAGGCGCGTTTGCGCTTTCTAATGTACATAACAAGGTTCAGCGGGGACTGGGCTGCTAGAAGTGTGATTGCCCAAGCCTTTGATTAATTCTCCTGCCTCTGACAGTGTGCTGGATCGAAGGGGTATTTTGCCACTGGAGGAAAATGGAAGTCGACCTCCAAGTACTCAAGAGACCAGCAGTAGCCTCTTGCCACAAAGTCCAGTAAGTATTGCAAACTTACACTGTGTTGGTGATAAGGACCATGTGCTATCACTACAGTTTCAAAATATAACTGTGTGATTTTGTAACCTAATCTCCCCAGATTCCCTGTCTCTGCGTCTGCCTTGATAGTGCCTTCAGATCTATGTGCCCTTGACATAGATTAAGATTTATTCATTTCTTTGTCACATATTGAGCAGTTATTCTGTGCCAACCACTTTCATAGGTTGGAGGGATACACCAGTAAGCAAGTTGAATGATGTCCCACCCTGAAAGAAGTTATTGTCTTGTGGAGATGGGGGATAAGGAAACAACATTGCTCAGCGAGTGAAGAGCAGCTTGATTAGGGAAACATACAATGTTATAGAGGCAAAGATGTGGCCAGACGACCATGTTAGAGTTAGTGATGTGGTTACATTGGTATAATATACAGGTGTTGTGAGCATTCTCCCAGGTATCTAGGTCAAGATATATTTTGTAAAATATGTTCTTTAATGTTATTTGAAATTTATTTTAAGAGTTTTATTGAGATACAATATACATACCATACAATGTCTATTTAAAATGTTACAGTTCCCTAGTATAGTATGCTAACACACGTATGATTGTCACAAATAAAAAAAATCTCCTTATCCTCTGCCTTAAGAAACCTTGCATACCTTAGCAGTGAGATCTGGGGGATGGAATCCAGGGCCTCATACGTGCTAGGCAAGCACTGTACCAGTGAGCTCCCCAGGGCCTGGCATAATATTTTTGATGCTGATCTCTATTACATGTGGCTGTACTTCATTCCTTTATATGATTGACTCGTACCACAGCACGTGGATATACCATGTTCTATCTATCCATTCAACATTTCCATGTTTTTTATTTTAAAATTTTTCTTATCGTTCCTGTGGTGTGTGTATATGTGGTATGTGTGTGAGTTGTGGGCATGTGCGTGCCACAGTGTGTGGTGTGTAGAGGTCAGGTGACAGCTTTTAGAGTCAGTTCTCTCTTCTCACTGTGGGTTGCACGGATCAAACTTAAGTTATCAGGCTTACTTGGCAAGTGCCCCTACCTGCTGAGTCATCTCACTAGCCCTGTTTCTACCCTTTGGTTATTATAAGCATTGCTACTAGGAACATCTCAGTGCAAGTTTTTGCATGGACATATGCTTTCATTTTTCTTGGCTGTATTCCTAGGAGTGAAGTTGCTGAGAGAAGTGGTAACTCAATTATATAAATAAATCATTTACATCTTTTGGGATGCTGCTGAGATACTTTCTAAAGCGGTTGCACCGTTTTTCATTTCCACCAGCATTACCCGATAGGTTATCTGATCATTGCTGTTTTAGCCTCTGTAGATGTGAAGTGTTATCTCATTGTGGCTTTTATTTGCATTTCCCTGATGACTAATGATGCATACATCTTTCCATATAGGTATTAGTCATTTGTATATCTTTGCAAGGGAAATGTTTATTCAAATCTTTTGTTTGCATACTCTCCCTCTCTCCTTCCCTCCCCCTTCATATGTGTTGGTAGATAACAGGGCAGAGGATAACTTTTACTGTTCCTTAATTGCTTTCTAGCTTTGGTTTTTGGTGGTTTTTTTCATTTGTTTGGCTTGTGATTTTGTCTGTTTGTTTTTTGATAGCCTGTCTGACTGACCTGGAGCTCACCACTTAGAGTAGGCTGGCTGTGCATCATGCTCTAGTGATCCTCTTGTCTCTGCCTCCCCAGTGCTGAGAGCTGAAGTGCTTGTCACTTTTCCCCCACCCTGGGTCCTCATGTTTCCAGGGCAAGCTCTTTACCCACTGAGCTACGTCTGTAGCCCATATGTTCTAAATTTTGATGTATATCCATTTCTTTCTTTTCTTTTATTGCTCATGTTTTTGGTGCCATATCTAAGAAACTGTTACCTAATTCACAGTTGTGAAGATTTATTCCTGTTTCTTCTGAGAGATTTATAGTTTGAACTTTTACATTCATATTTTTGGTCCATTTTAGGTTAATTTTTATATACGGGAATAAGGAGTACACATTTTATTTATTTGTTTTTTTTTTAATCTGTGGATACCCAGTTATCTCTTTACCATTTGTTGACAAGATTGCTCCCTTCACCCCATTATTTTGACCCTTGTTGAAAATCAGTTGACTGAAATGTGAGTTCATTTCTGGACTCTCAGTTATAGTCTGTTGATCTGTATGTCTGTTCTTATGCCTATAGTACACTGTCTCTGTTGCTTTAGCACTGAAAAGCTTTTAAGACAGGAAATACTATTACTTTAACTTTGTTCATTTTCATGTTTGTTTCTGCTCTTCTTGGTTCCTTGAAATCCTGAATGGACCTTAGGATTATTTTAAAGCTTACTAGTTTCTGTGAAGAAGCCAGCTGGCATTTTGATAGAGATTGCATTGCCTCTATAGATCAATTTGAGGAATATTGTGACCATAACACAGTTTTCTGAGCCATTACCATGGCTGTCTTTTGTTAGAGATGGAACTCAGTGGTAGGGTACTTGCAGCACATGCACACCCATATGGACATCTATGAGGAGAGACTGAGAGACAGAGACACACAGAGAGAGCACGTACCTCCTTGACTGTTATCTCTGCTGCCTTGTCAGGATATAGTAGGATGGTAGCTCTCTGCCAGGTAGGAAGGGAGTCCTTACCAAAAAGCATGGGCTATCTTTTTGTTCACTTTGGTTTTCTTTGATGCTATAATTTTATTTTTTATTATTTTCCAAGGGATGCTATAATTTTAAATGACTCTCTTGTTACATAAATATTTTGTTCTTTTTGACATTAATGTAAATGAAGTTGATTTCCTAATTGTATTTTTTGCATTGCTTGTTAGAGTATAGAAAAACACAATTAATCCTTGCATATTAGTCTAATATTCTGAAATCTAACCAAACATGTTTTCATTCTAATAGATTTTTAGAGTTAAACTTTGTTTCAAAATAGAATCTTACTTTATGTGTATAGTTTTTAGGGTTATGATTCTCTTCTCCCCTAAATCTTTCATTTGAATTTTAAAGAACAGCAAGCATGATTACATGTTATTGTCATCACCTTTGAATATCATTTTTGTCATGAGACTGGTTCCAAATAATAACAATATAGGTTCCTGGTTCTCAGTTGAATATAAGAGAGGATACATTTTAGAATCGCTTAGGAGACATTTTAAGTCATATGTATCATTTTAAACCACTTTCATAGGTTTCAACTCACTTTTCTAATAAATTCTCTGTTAGGACAGAAACAGAATTGAAAACCATTGCATCAGACCTTGTTAGAAAAGCACAGTATAATATTCTGTTATGGTGGGTGTGCTTGTGTATAATTCTTTATGGTACATGCTATTTTCCTCATTTATAATAGTGGAAATATCTGTGCATAACAGTTAAGGATAGACCTCAAATAAGCTGCAGGTGCATTCTGCTGAGGAGATGGTCTTGGTCTGGGTTTGGTGACCATGGCTGCATATCTTTAGTGGCACTGTCGTCAAAGGTTTCTGAGGAAGAATTCAATGCCTTTGGATTACCTGCATTTAGATCTTGAGAGAGCTTTGTGTTGAATCTGATCTCTTTTGCTTCTCAGGCCTCCACAGAACATTTGAACTCTAATGAGATGCCAGAGGACAGCAGCGCTCCGGAAGAGATGCCCCCTCCAGAGCCCCCAGAGCCACCACAGGAGACACCTGAAGCTGAGAAGTAGCCTGTCTTATGGAAGAGACTTTTGTTTGTGTTTCATTAGGGCTATGAGAGATTTCAGGGGAAGATCAACCTGAGACAGAGAGCAAATAAGCTGTCCCTTATTACTGTTTTCCTTTGGTCCTTAGTCACCGGATTGCACACTGGCATTTTCTTGCTGCAAACTTTTTTTTTAATTTATGGACTTAAGATAGTGGCAGAAGATGCCAGTTACCTCTGGCAACTGAACAAATGGGTCTCTTGGGACATGGCACTGGTTTTCCATTGTCTCAGCTACAAGGTGTTCTTGGACTCCCCCTCTCTTCCCTCCAGACCCTAGCTCTCCTGCTGGGGGTCATTGGTCTCATTCTGGAGCTAAAGATTCTCGGGCCTGACTCCAGTCCTTTCCAGCTGCTGCATGTCCTGAGTCCAGAGGCAGTGACAGAGACCTCTGGCCAGGGAATCCTAACTGGGCTCTTGATTCCTTCAGAACTAATGAGGATCGGAGAGTGAGGTTGGAAGATTTTCCTGGCTACAAAGTGCCAGCATTGCCAGCCAATCCTTTTAGGAATAGGGCAGGTACCTTCCACTTGTGTTTAGTTGTGTAGCTTCTCCTCCCTCACCTACTCTCTGACATCCAAGTTCCACTCTTTTCCCATTAAATGATATATGTAAGTAGTCATAGTAGAGATAACAATTTACATTTCTCATAGATTCTTCAGAAACTTCAATGCCTGTGCTATTTTCAATAAGCATTGATGAGATGCCAACAACATAGCCCCTCACACTCTCTGTCTCATCTCCCCTCGTTTCTCATTAGCCCATTTTAATTTTCTTCTTTTGACTCCTGCTTCCACTGGGAGCAGGAATGGCAGTAATAAAAGTCTGCACTTCGGTGGTTCCTTTTCCTCAGAGGAAGCCTGAGTGCTCACTTAAAACACTACCCCTCAGACTTCTTGTGTAAGGCCTACAGAGGCCCTGAATGCACAAATGGGAAGCCAAGGCACAGAGAGGCTCTCCTCTCCTCTCCCCTTTCCTCTCCTCTCCTTTCCTCTCCTCTCCTCTCATTTTCATCTCCCTCAAAAAAAAAACAGAAAAAAAACAAAAACAAAAAGGCTAAACTAAACAGTACTTCCATAAGCCTTGGCTGAGTGAGGGAAAGCCCAGCACTGCTGCCCTCCCGGGTATCCCGCTCCAAGGCCTCAGCTCACCTCTGGCAATGGTAACCACACCAGGGCTTCATCCAAGCCCTACTCTTCCAGCACTTCCACCGGCAGAGTCCCAGAGCCACTTCATTCTGGGGGTGGACTGTGGCCCCCAGGCAGCTCTGCTCAGGACCTGCGCTATTTCAGGGAAGAAGATCTATGTATTATATGTGGCTATATTTCCTAAAGCACCTGTGTTTTTCTCTTTCTAAGCCAGGGTCTTGTCTGGACGATTTATGGGGACAGGGAGGGGTGTGAACCACAACTTTTAATCTATCTGAAGGCAATTAAACTGTGTCTAATGCAAGCTGCCTGCCTCCTCCTCCTTCCCCTTCCATTTCAAGAACCACACATGGGGTTGTGAATGTGTTTGTGTGTTGGGTCAGCGGGTGGGTGGGGGTAGAAGGGGTTGCTTGTTACTTTCCATACGTTCATTTTCCAGGGTACCCTTGGGTTGAAGAGATAGATACCTCTTAAATTCAACCTCTCCATTGATCTATTTCATTCTGGGATGGTTTATCTTATTCTGGACTATGAAGACAGGACTTCCAAGCAATATACAGTGTGAACAAGACTGGGAGAGTAGAGGGTTTACATTTACTTAAGAGAACATGCTCTTCATTGGGATATTGTTTTAAGTAGGTGGACACTGTTATCTGCAAGTGAGTCTTGGTGTTTGAAGCAGGCTGACCAGGGCCTCCCCTTGGAAATGTTTCATTAGTGATCTTTTACAAGTGATGGCATGCATTTCTTTTCAAATGGTCTATAATCAAGACTCCTATCTCACTCTTTGCAGTTAATTGTAATTAGTGAAATTTGGCTGCTCCCAGGTTCCTCTGTGTCTTTCTGTTTTGGTTGTTGCAGGGTTTGAATTTACTATCCCTGGGGGAGAGAGTCGTTTGGGAGAGAGCTTGCCAGATTCCTCTCCTCTCTGCTTCTCCTTTCCCACTTTTTCTTTAATGGCTTGCTCAGTTTTGTTCTTACCGTTTGGTTTCAGTTAGTTCAAAATTAGGGCAATCATGGAGAGTGTGGAAGTTCTGTGGGTTTTTTTGTTGTTTTGTTTTTTTCCAATCAATCTGTCCCTTATGGGACTCTTTCCATCTCCACTCTTGGGCCAGAATGGGTTTCTTTCCTCCCTCAAGTTACCTCAGCTACTCTTCTGCTACCCTTAGGTGGATCAGAAGAGCTTTCTCTTTCTTTCTGGTGGGAAGGATCACAATGGAAATCTTCCGTCTCCAGGGCAAAATGGTTTTGCTTGTTTGTTTTGTTGTTGTTTGTTTAAATCCGCTTCCTCACACGCCTTGCCCCCCCTCTTTTTTAAAGAAATCTTCTGTATTTAAGACCTTGGCCTGAAGACCTGTCCCATTCATGCCATACAGCAGCTGGGACTGTCCCTAGTCTGAGCTCTGATCAGAGGAGAGATTGAAGACTTGCTCTTTCTCTGGGGAAAGAGGCCTTACATTGTTTGATGATTTCAATGGCTGACACTCTCTCCAACTCGCCCCTTCCTCTTCATTCCTCACACTTCCTATGCACCCACCCTACTTCCCCAGGCCAGGATGGTTGGCGTTGAACCAAAAACCTCTGAGGGAAGGGGAAATTAATGTCCTTTTGGCTCTGGGGACCTCTTGGCCCTAGCTGAGACCATTATTGCTCCTTTTCCCCAGGAGTGGGGTTGGGTTAGAGGTGGATTCTCATTCTCCAGCAGCTAAATTCCATTCTGCCCATCCTGACCATCCTGCCCTTAGCCCTAAGGCCCCGTTTCCTACTGACCAAATCTCTTTACCTTGTTTGGGAGAAAATATTTTGTTTTTAAATCTATTTTCTAACTTAAATGCAATTTAATATGTAAATCTCTGCACTTTTGTGTGAGCCTACAAATGTGTATGTGTTGGGGTTTTTCACTCTCTGGTATTTCTTAATAAAGAAATCTTTCTTTTGGGGGGAAGCCAATTAATGAAGGAGACTTGAATGGTTTTAGAAATATAGGGCTGTGTGTTTCTTTGCGCTTCTGCCTCATTTCTTTACTTGTGCCTAGTATGAGTGATGGCCCCTCCCTCGCCTTTGAAACCCCCCCTTTCCTTTCAGAGGGCCCTCAACTTAGTGGGGGGAGAGAAAGGGGGAGGGAGGGAGGAAGTGAGAGAGAGAGAGTGTGTGTGTGTGTGTGTGAGAGAGAGAGGGGGGAGAGGGAGAGGGAGAGGTGTGGGGAGGGAGAGGTGTCCTGTATCTGGTTCCCCTCTGGGACCACTTAGATTGACTCAAGTGGTAACCTAGCAACTTACCCCCTTCTCACTCCCTGTAGCCTAACCCTGTTAGTCGTTTCTTCCAACTCAGCTCATTTTATACTCCTGAGGCTGGGACCAGGCTAGAGAAAATCACCAAGAGATCACAGTAAATAGCTTTTTTTTCTGAAAGATAATAATTTTTTTCTTATGGTGCTACTTAAGAAGAATCACATTCCTAGTAATTCAAAAAGCATTTGTATTACTTTTGTGAATGCATTCTAGGACTCTCTTGCTGTTCTTAGGCGATGGGTTTTAAAAATAGCCTCAAAGACTCAAACTCTGAATATCATTGATTTTAAAGGATGCAAGCCCAACACACAAGAAAGTATTGGTGAATTGCATGTTTTGGGTAAATATGAAAGGGGAATAAGAAATATACACACACATATTAAGAACCTTCAGATGTCCTATAGAACATGAATACAGGTGGAATATGGTATAATCGCCAGTCCTAATAATTTCATAAATAAATACAAAATGATCATAAAATGTGAATATACACGGGGTTTCCAGGAATGCAGCAAGTATGTAGATTGTGGAAAGTTAGTATTATACTTTGTTTGGAAACTTACTATGAGCTATTCTTGTCTGTAGTACCATTCTTGAATATTGAAGTTGCCATCACAATCTACCTGTGTGAGTATGTTTATATTGCATTCAACAGTGATCTACAGACAGTAGGCTATCTCTTGTACTTTATTATATATCTTAGCATCAACATTTCCAAGCAATTCAATTAAAATGCATTATCTTATAGATTACTTTCTTTTAGTGTTTCCCTTTATAGTATAACTAGTACAATAGGCTCTTTTTTCTTGAGTTCCATATTCACAGACTAAACTGACCTTAGATTTAAGATATTCTTAAAAACTTCACCTGTGCCTTGTGTGGTGGTGCACGTCTTCAACTTCGGCATGTGGAAGGCAAAAGCAGGTAATTTCTGTGAATTGGAGACCAGCCTGGTCTACAGGTGACTTCTAGGCCAAACAGGGCTGCACAGTGAGACCCTATCTCAAAACAACCTGCATCTGTACTAAGCATGTCCAGACTTTTGTGTGTCAATATTCCACAATACAGTGCACTGAATATTTGAATGATGTGACTCAAAGGTTCTGTTTCTAGAAATATATAAGGCTGTAATTACAGATATGCCCATATATTTTAGAAGCAGAACTATTGAGTCACAGAGAATGCTCTTGGCCAAATTGTTACATGGAAAGGGTATCATAGTTCTGCCAGAAGTGTATCAGAAAGCTTGCTTCAACCGTATCATTTAAACATTCAGTGCAATAATTTGATAGTATAAATCTCAGTGTCATGTACTTTTATATTTGCTTGGTTAATAGTGAGACTAGACGTTTTCTGTACTTTTCATCTATATTTATGGACACTTGTATTTCCTCTGTGAATTATCCGTCCATCGTCTATGTTCTTTTGGTACCAGGTCATTTTCTGATGAATCAAATAAATCAGAGCTTAGGGCTCCTACTCACTCGTGGGTCTGGAAATGAGAGGACCCTTGATTTAGAAATGACTTTACAATTCCAGAACACAGGCTAGAGTTACCTCCTTGACATTCCATGTTTCTTAGCTTGCTTTTTTTAAATACTTATCTTTATATTTTAATTATGCATATATACATGTATGTTTGCTTGTGAGTATGTACCACAGGTATACAATGCCTGCTGAGGTCAGAAGAGGGATTTGAAGCTATAGAGAGTTGTGAGCCACCCAACATGAGACACGTGATGGTTATTTGTCATAAAATGCAGCCTCTGTTGAACAACATAGCTGAAACATGACATGGGCCATGCTGCTTGCTTGTGTGCTCATGATCTTTCTGTCTCCAAATTAAGTACAAAGACTTATGCAAAGTCCCATAAAGAGTTACCAGTAGAGCCAAGACCAAAAGGAAGATGTACTAATTTCAAAATCTAGAAAATTTTGTAGTGTACCCCACTCCCTCTATGTTAAGTGAGTGTAAGAAGGAGTTTGGATTACTACAGATGGCATTAGAATGAAATAAGCCTTTGATTTGTTTCATAGTCAATAAATAATTTCTGAGTATTGTGTGGTATGTGTTAGGGCAGTGGTTCTTAACCTGTGGGTCGCGCAGTTCCTCTGGGGTTGAAGAATCCTTTCATAGGGATCACATATCAGATATCCTGCATATCAGATATTTACATTATGATTCATAAAAGTAGCAAAATTACAGTTCTGAAGTAGAAACAAAATTAATGTTATGGTTGGGGGTCACTACAACATGAGGAATTGTATTAAAGGGTTGCAGCACCAGGAAGGTTGAGAACCACTGCTCTAGGGTTAACAGGAGAAACTGCATTGCTGACATCATTCTCTCTTAAGCATATTGACACATGGCAATGATTTTTTAGGATTATTTGTCATTTGGACTTTATAGGAATGATGCTTTTTCTATTTTAGGGGTCAAGTTGAAAAGGGGTTGGTTACGTAGTTTTTGTTTCAAAGTTAAATCTCTCCGATCTTTCTCCAGACCCCTGCACTTAGGTTGAACTGGTGAGGTTTCTTTAGTATTGAAAGTCAGGAAATTGCCTTGCCAGTTCCCACAATCAAGTTGGCTGTGCCTTTGTGAGGGGCCATTGCCTTGTGCTGATTCTGGCTTTCTGACGCTATCCCTAGCAGGTCCCAGAGGTAACGGTATACAAATGCTATATTGGTCACTGTGAAGTTATAGGAAAAGGTGAAGCCTACATATCAAGTACTATAGAATTCCATTTATTTAAGTACTTCCTGGAGGAGGAGTCCTGGCTGAGTCCAGAGGAGAGGCAGTTCCTTCCCACTTGATTGTGTTCTTGGTGAGTAATAATGTAATGTGGCCACTGTTGTGTGAGAAGTGAAGGTAGGTTCTATTGTGAGAGAGAGCTGGGAGAATCACTTTTTTTCCCAGCTTGGAAACCTCATACCTCATCCTGAATTTCCTGAATGGGGGGGGCGGTGGGCTCTGCTGGGACTATGGGACTGTAGAGCTTTTTCGCCATGACTTATATTTCAATGTCCTTGGGCCCTGCGGTCCAAATACAGTCTCCACTCTTACGAAAAGTCTGGGTGGGAAGTTCAGAGACTGGGGGAGAAGTTGAAAGGTTACCAGCAGGGACTAGGGCCTCTGCCATGTGTTGGCCCACACTGCTAAAGGGGTTGGGGGTGGGTGGGAGAGAGAATGGTGAGGGTCTGTGGTGAGCTGGTCAGAATCTGCCTAGAGTGGTCTTAGGTAGAGTTAATGAGATATGGAATCTATAAGTGAGAAGGGAGGCCGCGGAACTGGTATGTGCCTATGCCAGGAGCTGCTTCTCTGATGGGAAGAAGGAAAATGTACCTGTCACCTTGAATTGGACAGTAGCTGACAAAACTTGAACCCTTTCATCCAGCATTTAGCAGGCAGGAGTCTGTACCTGGGACTGATAATCTACCAACTGGACAGAGCTCAGGGCTGCCGGAGCTGCCTAGACTCCTTAGAAGGACCTTATCTCCATCACCAGCCTCCATTGTAATCGGAGTTGGCACCCTCAATTGACCCTTGAAATCCAGCATCTCCTAGGTATTTGAGGATCAGCAGGGCCTGTGGATATGGGCATCTGAGCCCTATTCTCAGTAGGGATGTTTGGAGGGAAGGGTGGAACCAGTTGGAGCTTTAGATGGAGAGTTAAGTTAGCAGAGTCAAGGTTTCTTGCATCCTCAGGAAGGGGAAAGATGGCCCTGAAAGGGCAACAAATGGATATTTTGCCAAGATCAGATTTAAGGACCTTCCTGTCCCTCCCCAAACCCTCTATCCACAGGAAAGAAAATGGGAGACGGTAATTAAGTTCTATTTCCATTTATTGTTACTAACGTCTTTCCCCAGTACCCCCCTATTTACAATAATTCAACCACGCCAGGCGGTGGTGGCGCACGCCTTTAATCCCAGCATTCGGGAGGCAGAGGCAGGCGGATCTCTGAGTTCGAGACCGGGCTGGACCAACAGCCTCCAAAACAATACAGAGAAACCCTGTCTCGTAAAAACAAAACAAACAAACAACAACAACAAAAAAAACCAATAATTCAACCACTTCATCCAAACTAGATTTTTACAAAAGTTCCTGGTAGTAGATCAAAAGCATGGCCACTTACTGACCAGGTAGTCCTACCTGTGATGGGCACAGTTGACCTTGCATCTGGAAGAGCTGCTCTTGCTACTGAAGTCGGGGAGGGGGGGCAGTAAAAGATGTGATGATCTCCCCACCCTTTGGAGGTAGGGTACTAAAACCTTTAGCCGAGCAATGTTGGGTTGAGTGGAGCCTCCAATGTCAAGCAAAAGGCTACATAAATGACCAAATCTGGGCCCATCCCTGCATCTGGCTTGCACAGAGGCGATTGTGTTATTCAGCCAGCCTGTGGGAAATCTCCTTTGAAGGGAACACTTACCATAAGAGATACAGGCATTGTTTTAAGCTGGGAGAAGGTACTGCTCAGTTTGAGTCAAATGGGAAGGTATGACATGAATGAGAAGGACGAGCTATTTCATTGGAAAGCCTGAGACCCCTCCAACCTCCCCAAGAAGCCCACTAGTGTCCTGGATGGCAGGCAGTTGGAGAGCACATATTTAAAGATACAGAGTATCAGTCGGTGGGGCTTTCAAAACTGCACATTTGAATCTTGGGCAGGCTGAAGCCAAAAGAAGGGCAGGCATATAGTTCAAGTCTCATGGTGACTTAGTGGTCAGACCTCTAGAACACTGAGAAGGATACTGGGAATCGTATGTGTAGCTTCCTTGAAACCTCTTTTAAGGAATTCTGGATTTACCCATAGCCAACCGAGGTCTTTTGAAACAGCCAGGCTATGGGACTGGTTTGAAACAGTGGTTTGGTATTCTTCTTAGCAGGTTTGGGGGGGCCTTGGTCATAGGGCATGACTAGGTCCCTTGGTACCCCACTTGCATGGCCATAGTGAGAGAATGGGAGGTACCAGAAGGGGCCATGCTGTCAGTCACTGGTAGAGGAGAGGGTACAGAAGGTGGGATATGCCTTTGGGCAGCCCCTTATCCACACTGTCTGAGCCTGCAGTACCCTGGCAGGGCATTTCAGTCATAAGCCTCCCCGGTGACACAGGGCCAGATTCTGCACCAGTCCTCTGTCTGGTCCTGAGTCATTCTGGGAGGCCACACCCATCCCCGCAGTCTCTGCAGCTTGCCCTCTTTCCTTCAAGGAGCTCCGGCCAGGGAGAGCCCCTGCAGCTGCTCCTCTGTGCCTGCCAGCTCTGCCTCATCACGCCCACTCTCGGAGCCCTCAAAGCAGCCAGAGTCACGTGGGATGTCCACCTTGGGGTCTGACACTGTGTGCAACACGGGCTCCTGGCTGCTCTCAGCACCCTCTTCGGCCTCTTCACTGCCAGCTGTAGGAATGAAGACAAAACGGAGAGACTGGGTCCTAAGCTGGTTGAGGGTGGAGGCATGGGGTGGGGACCGGTCATGGGCTGGAACCCCTGGGCAGTCTCCTGTAGGCAGCCAGCTCAGCTGACTCCCTCCACCAGCCCTGCCTCTCTTCTCCCCACTTCCAGCGAAGAAGGCGGGAGTTTTGTTCCCAGGTCCAAAAGTTCAAACATCTCCAGAACTGAGCTGGAGCCAGGCAACCTAGACATGGTCTCTGAGGTTATTGCTCAGCTTCATGTAAATCCCTTGCCTTCTCTCGCCTTAATCTCCCCCTCTGATCCAGAGGGCATTGGGCCTGATTACTCATATGACCCCCCCCGCCCCGGCCCCAACAAATTTTCCTGGAAACACCACCTCAAGCGTGGAAAAGTGCCTTCCTGCTGCAGGGGCCCGGGTGGGGGGAGCCTTTGGGGCAGAGCATGGTTAGAGTACAAGGTCTTGAATTCCAGTGAGAACCTATGCCCTCCCCCACCAAAGCCACTCACTGTCGTAGTCCAGCAACAGCTCTGCAGCCGTGAGCAGCTTGGCCCGGTGCTGTGGGTCCATGATGTTGAGCTCGTTGAGGTGTGTTTCCCGCAGCTCTTTGAAGTCTTCCAGGGTCTGGTAGCCGTTGAGCAGCAGGGTGGATGTGTGCTCCTGGGGGGCAGAGACAGGCCATCAGCAGTCCCCTTTATAAGCCACCGTTGTCTGAAACCTTTCCCTTATATATAGCAGCTGTCCCCTTGGCCCCCATCCCAGTGGCAATTATGCCTCCGCTACTTCCAGACACAAATGCAAGTCCAAACTCAAACCTCCAGGCCAATGCGCTCCAGCAGTTCATGCAGAGTCTTGGGCTTGGGCCTCTTGCCTTTGCTCTGTCGGCGGCTGGGGCGCACCGGCCCCACAGCCTCCTCGGGCAGCACATCCACATAGATGAACTTGAAAGAGCCCAGTTTGCCGTTGAGAAGGCCCAGCCATGTGCCCACAGGTGGCTTCTCTATGATCTGGATAACATCTCCTTTCTGTGGGGAAGGAGAGCAGAAGAGAGCAGGGGGAGGGAGCTTTTGGCTTCTGCTGATACTTTTGATACTTTTCATGACTTGTTTTGTTTTCTTCCTTGATGACTGAAGCCTGCCAGGCTCTGGAGGGGCCCAGATGCCAACGTTACCTGCAGTTTCAGTGAGTCGTGGTCATAAGGGCTGGGAGTGAAGTCAGTGTGGACTCGAGCACGACCGCAGAAAGGCCCTGTGTACTGGGGAGCAGGTGTCTCCTCCATGAAGCTTCCAGATCCTGGGCCAGGGCTTAAGAGTTCACTGCCTGCAGGACATGGACAGAGAGGAAGCACATCTGTGTCCCAAAGCAGCTGAGGTAGACAGTGCCTAGTAGAGGCACTACAGGGAGCCCCTAAGGAAACACCCTTGGAGAGACGCTGCACTCTTGCAGGAAGAGCAGACGGGGTTCAGCTCGAGCCCCTTAGCTGGAGAGCTGGCTCATAGAGTCTACAGGATGGGCAAATCCAGAACATGTCTGGGGCCCAGCAACTCTCCAGGTAGGCCAAATGCCCGCCCCCAGAGGCCTCTCATCTGTACTTGGTGCCACTGGGTCTACCACCCTCCAGGTCTCCTTGCTCCCACTATAGTGCTCCTTCCGTACAGGAAGACATGCCTTTCGGGATTCTTTTCCTTTCTCTGTTTTATAAGACAACATTCAATAACAGGGCCTTATGAAAATGCAGGCGTACTCTTTCTACCTGAGAAGGGCAGGGTGATGGGTATTTTAAGTGGATTTTCAGTGGGAGGCAGAGAGAAGTTTCTATAGAGGCAGAGAAAGGGTGACAAACGTGGAATGAGCCCGAGGGAATTCTTCAGTGCTTGTCTAGCCCCTGCGCACTTCAGAGGATCTGAGAGCCAAGAGGCTGACTCTTTAAACTGGAAAATCTATCTCAGGACTTCAACGTGGGGTGTTTCAGACACTCAAGGGGCTGTAGCCTGTAGGTCCCCTTGGACGGCTGAGGACATACTGGTCCAAGAGGACAATGAGGTTCTTCCTCTGCTTATGGGCCTCTCCAGGCCTCAGATAGCAAGTGGAAGCCCCTGCAAAACAGACCTGAGTTCAATACTGGCTCACTTGGCAAGTCACTTAACTTCTTTGAGCCTGAGTTTCCATGTCGACAAAGTGGGGATAATAGTATAGACCCTATCAGGTTATGCTGAAGATTTAATGTGAAGTGAGTCGAGAGGTTCCAGAAAGTAGAAGACAAATACTCATTTCTCTTTCAACCCTTTCCCAGAAAAGCCCCTGGCACTGCCCCAGTCTGTCCCTTCTCCAGATCTGGCAGCTGTCCACTCCCTTCTACTCACCTGTTGATGTCTGGCGACTGAGGGCTGGAAGTTCACGTTCCTCCTGCTCTGAAAAGGCCAGGGACATCTTCTCAGGCCCAGGGCTGTCCAGGCTGCAGTCTGGAGATGTTGGGGAGGCTGAGCCCTCCTCCAGTGTGTCTCCCTATAAAAAGAGTGTTGGAAGCCCTGAGAAGCCTTGCTGTGGCAGGTCAGTCCCCAATGCAGTGAAGCTGGGCATGGGTTTGGTTCGGATAAAGTTTTGTTACCTACAGGATATGGGGCCATATTCTGAACCTTAGTTTCCTCTTTTGGAAAAATGAGGATGGCAGGTCCGGTTCTCCTACATCACAAAAAGAGGCCCCCAGGATACTGAGTGGACATACTTTGTCGGTTTCCAGCTTTGGTGGACACGAAGAAGCGGCCAGGGTGACTAAGCTTGGACGTGAGCGGTTGCCGTGACATGGTCAGGCAGACAATTTTGTCTGAGAACAATTGTCCACAGTCTTGTGTGCCAGGCTGGCCCAGCCACTTCCTTTAACCCTCACAGTAACACTTGGTCTGAGTTTTAAGATGCGGAACTTTGCCAAGGCCTGTGGGAAATGACAACCAAGTTGGCTGGCCCCAGAGCTGCTCCTATCTCAGCTGAGTGCTTCTGAGCATGTGTTCTGTAACAGCTGGTTCTCTTCAAATAAAGGACTGGGTGATTTGCCAATCCCTATTTTGTGAATGTTCCACATCAATGGGCAACATCTGGGTACCATTGCATGTCCTTGGATGAGTTGTCAGAAGAGATATCTAGGTTATTTCCGTTATGCAGATACTATACACACATCAGCAACATGTGTAAGAAAAAAAAAGTTGTGCTGGAATTAGGAGATGATGCATTTTGAAGATTTTTATCATCACCTTTGCCCTGACTAGTGTTATGCCAACTTGGCACAAGCTAAAATCATCTGGGAGAGGGAACCTCAACTGGGAAAATGCCTCCATAAGATTGGGTTATAGATGCTGGGTGGTGGTGGCGCACGCCTTTAATCCCAGCACTCAGGAGGCAGGCATTTCTCTGTGAGTTTGAGACCAGCCTGGTTTACAAGAGCTAGTTCCAGGACAGCCTCCAAAGCCACCGAGAAACCCTGTCTTGAAAAACCAAAAAAAAAAAAAAAAAAAAAAAAGATTGGGTTGTAGGATATTTTCTCTATTAGTGATTGATAGGGAAGGGCCCAGCCCATTGTGGGTGCTTCCATCCCTGGGCTGGTAGTCCTGGGCTCTATAAGAAAGCAGGCTGAGCAAGCCCTGAGGAGTAAGCTAGTAAGCAGCACTCCTCCACGGCCTCTGCATCAGCTCCTGCTTCCAGGTTCCTGCCCTGTTTGACTTTCTTCAGCGATGAACAGTGACATGGAAATCTAAGCCAAATAAATCCTTTCCTCCTCAAGTTGTTTTGGTCAATAGTGTTTCATTACAGCAATAGTAACCTTAATTAGGACAACTGTTGTTTTTAATAGGACATATTTGATTTAAAGCTCTCTCTCTCAGTCTCTCTCTCTCTCTCTCAGTCTCTCTCTCTCTCTCTCTCTCTCTCCCGTGTGTGTGTGTGTGTGTGTGTGTGTGTGTGTGTGTGTGTGTGTGTGTGTGTGTGTTTTACCATTGGTGATAAAACCCAGGGCTTTACATGTGCCAGGCAAGTGCTTCACCCCTGATTTCTGTTAGTCTATAGAAGTCGATTTCTAATAATAGTTCTATTTAACAACTGGCTTATGAAATTCATGACAGTTAACCAACTGCCCTCACAAAGCTAATTGAGTGCTCTAGGCTACTGGGGCTGTGCCTGCCCTCACAGCTCTTTGTCTCACTTTCCTCCTGGGGCTGAAGTTAGCAACCTCTATTTTCTCTACACTCGTTGAGTTAATGAAGGTTCAACCAATCAATTTCTTTATTTTTTACAGATCTATTTATTTTTAATTTATGTGTATATGTATGGGTGGGGTGATGTGGGGGGGTACATGCATGTCAGTGCAAGTGCCTTCGGAGACCAGAAGAGGCCACTGGATACTTCGGAGCTGGAATTACAGGTGTTTTTAAGTCCCCCAACATGGCTGCTGGAAACGAACCCTTTGTTCTCTGAAAGAGTAGCAGACACTCTTAACTGCTGAGCCATCTCTTCAGCTCCACAATCTGACTTTCTAATGCTTGCAAAATGACACCATTCAGTGGGAACCACACTTTAAATCTCGAATTTGGATCTTTGCCCAGGCTGGCACTATATAGTGTGATCCTCTCTGGTGATGCTGGGTAGCAACAGCAAGTCATAGCTCTCCATCGGCCACATGGTAAATAGAGGAGCATCTGTAATTTTCTCTCTGTTTTCCTGGAATCGGGCCCTTTTAAATCAATCCCGGCTTCTTCCAGTCAGAGCTTGGGGCTGGATACATTCGGCTCCGGAGAGCTCATCTTCCTTTCAACTGCCCTCACTCTATGCCTGTCTTTGAGAAAGCTTCTGTTGTGCACACTTTCATCTTTCCTCCGATTCAGTTCTTTCCTAGCTAGGCTCCGGCTGCCTGTGACAGGTGGTAACCCCCCACCCCCGCCATCACTACCCCCTTCCTGCCCCAGTCACCACCTCCATATGAACAAGCTGCTTGCCCTGAGAGCACCTGCTCATCTCAGGAGTGACTCTGCAGATGATTGTGCTCACTTCCCTGCCTCTTTAGCCCTTCTTGACCTCACCCCACCCTTGGACTCCAGGCCTCACCATCTCCTCTGACAGGGCCTTCACCATCATCTTGCCCATCTTCCTGTTCATGGTCCGGGAAATGACTGCCCTCCACTTCTTTCCCAACTTTTTGCCACTCTTCCCAGAATCCTCTGGGGTAAGAACACCTGAGTCATCTTCTGGAATCTGTGACAACAAAAGAAGAGGTTCAGAGACCTTGGCAACACTGGCTTGGATCCAGGTCTTGAGATACAAAGCCGTCTTCAGGACCCTGAAGTGGGGGGGCGGTGGTAGGATGGAGAGTGCCACCCCACCCCCCCACCCTGTTCCCCTTTGGTGCTTAGGAGAAGTGACCTTTCTGTGTTAAGGAAACTTTGTCCCAATGACACTAAAACCTCCTATTTCCCCTCCACCCTGCCCCCTACACTTCCCCTACTCAATGTATGCCCAAGAATCTCTGAAACTCACATTATCATCCAGGTTAAATTCCTTCTCGCTCACCACAGGGGAGCTGGGCTTGGATTTGGCAAAATCCTTAAAGCTGCTGGAGCGCTGAAGCGAGAGCTGGGAAAAGCAAAAATGTTTTAATCATTGTGCTAAAATGACTGCCCAAGGGTGGATTCCTTCTCCCTTCTGGGCACATATGCCCACATCAGGGCTGGGCAGAGCAACATAAACCCTAAGGTGAAGGAACAAAAATGCATTGTTCTTCATTCTATCCCTGGCCACAGAACAAAGGACTTCAGGCCTTGGGTGCCTCATACCTCAATGCAGCTCCAGGCTAAACCCAAATTCCCATGCAGCTGAGGTTTGGTTTGGGAACCCTGGCATGAACGAATCAATGGGTCAGAGTCAGCGTACACTTCAGCATCTGTGACAAAGTTGTACGTGAACTAGGAGGAACTCCCTCCCAAAAGCGTTTCTCTGGCCTCCACATTCTGGTGTGCACTGAGGCAGTGACAGGGGGAAAGATATCCAGGTCTATAGCCTGATGAACTCTTGTCCCAGGAACAAAGAGACAATCCCACCAGATGCCTGGAATGGCACTTTCTAGAGAAACCACAGTTAGAGGCTTCCTTATACAAGGTGTCTATAGGTTTGGCTCATAAATGATTGGAGCTAATTCAGTTCAAGAAAGCCACCATTTTCTCTCCATTCACTACAGTTTTTAACCTTGGCCACTGGTGTGAGAAACTGGCAACTGCCAATTTTTGCCAGTGTTTGTGGACTTCTACACACGGCCTATTGTTTGTGTTGATGAGACTATCATGTACATGGTGAGATATCAACCTGAAAACAGGACAAGCCAGGTAAATTGGGGGGGGGCGCTATAGACACAAAGAGTTGAGGCTAAGCCTGTGTCACGATAGATAAACAGACTAAACCAGCAGACACACACAGGAACCAGAGTTCACAGATGGCCAGACAGATAAAGTGGGGATAGACTTCAGACACTCAAGATAAGGGCTTGAGGAACCAGAGCTCCAAACCCTCACTAAAGCTAAAGGTTTCACATCCTTCTTCCTACTAAATGGGGGTGTGTCCAGTGTGACAACCCCCAGACCAGGGGGTGACAGCACTTTCTCCTCAAGCGCAGTTTGTCCTAACTCCTAGAGACTGCAGTCTGGTACGTTTTCTGGGTCTTGACCAAAGCTGAATCAGCAACTGGGTTTCAGGGTCATGTATTCCTAGAGGTAGTTGTCCAGAAACTAGGTCAGCAGTCAGGCCAAGCAGAAACCAGAATCATCCGGGGCCACATAAGTGGGTGCCTGGAGCCTCAGTTGGTAAGTTTCCTTTGTGATACCTTAGAGACCTAGAAAGGGGGCTGTGAGTGGGTATACAGAGAAGAATATCGAAGCTTGGGGTGATTTCCACGATTCCCATACTTCTCCATCCTCATCACCCCTCCTGCTATTCTTTCCTCCTTTTCTTTCTTTCTTCCCCCTCTCCTCTACTTTCCATCTATTTCCTTTTCTTGTATGGTAGGATGCAGCTGCCTGGATAACTTCCCCCTCTTATTGCATGGAAAAGAGGGAACAGAGAGAGGGTGGGCACCAAGCTGGCTTGGTCCCAAGGAGAGCAGGCTAGGTTGCTATTTATAGGCCAGTGGGACCTATTGTGGCCTTCCCTCCACAACTGCTTAACCTAGACTCCAGAGCAGGAGGCAGGAGGCTGAGAGTCGCCCCTGAAGCCCCAGGGACTGGTGAGGCTGGAAAGCAAGCCAGAGGGCAGATGTGGGGTGGGAAAGTGGGCTTTGTTAAGAAGAGTAAGCTCACTGCTAGGCTGTTCTCTTTCTCCAGACCTTTTCCTGGTATTAATTTGCAGGCTGTCAAGTTGGGAGGAGAGGCCTTTGACTCCCGGGCTCCTGTGATGGCCCCTCTGTCTTAGCTTAAGCCCAAAGCAGGAGGCAACCCTTTCAAAAGGGCCATGGAAGTAATTCTGGGGTTTGGGCCCAGCTGGCCATTATTTAGTCCAGATAAACAAACAGGACAGGCACACGTTCTTCAAGTGATCAGTGGCAAGAGTCAGCTAAGTGGTCTTTTACCAGGCCTTCCTCCATCCTCAGGGGCAGCCACAAATATCTTGGCTGGCTTTGGTTTACCCTGGGATAACCTAGCACAAAGACGAGTTGAAATCCATGAGCTCATTTTTTTACTATCTGCCTTCCCTTTGGGGTGAAGCCTGGCTGGGAGTTGTGCAGGCAAGGAGGAAGTACCATGTACTGGTGGCCTCATTTTCAAGTCTAAGGAGAGCATGTGGACCTCTTGGAAACAGCTACACTTTGGGCAGCGGGTGTTGCTAAGTTCAACTCTGGTATGACTCTGGTATGTGTGGCCTCAGATGACTTATTTAACCTTTCAAACCTCAGTTTCTTCTTTTCTGCCACTGACCAGCTATTTTCTCTGTGCTCTTGTTTCCTCATTAGTAAAATGAAGATTAAAAACTCTATGCTCTAAGCTGTTGTCGAGATGAGCCAAGTGCCCATTTAATGCTGGCAACATCACTGGCATATCTGGCCCTCCTGGGATACTGGGTTATGTGTAGCCTCTGTATGACTGGTCTGCAAATTTTTTTTTGTTTTTACGAGACAGGGTTTCTCTGTATTGTTTTGGAGGCTGCCGGTCCAGCCCGGCCTCAAACTCACAGAGATCCGCCTGCCTCTGCCTCCCGAGTGCTGGGATTAAAGGCGTGCGCCACCACCGCCCGGCCAGTCTGCAAACTTTTGTTGTTGTTTTTTTCAAGACAGGGTTTCTCTTTCTAACAGCACTGACTGTCCTGGAACTTTTTATGTAGACCAGGCTGACCTTGAACTCACAGAGATCCACTTGCCTCTGCCTCCCGAGTGCTGGGACCAAAGGTGTTTATCATCCCACCCGGCCTCATCTGTAAACTCTTAACCTGGACATTTCCCCATCTAAAACACTTTATACTTCTAGTAACTGCCTGAAAAAATCTCCTTTAGATTTTAGTATACCTGGAGACAGCACAAATATCCATCAACCATAGAATGGATTCATTGTGTCAGAGTCATACAAGAGGACAATAACCAGAAATGTAACTGTCTCAGCAATATTTTTTATTCCAAAAACATGAATAAATCTCACCAACACACAGTTGATGAAAACTGGTCAGCTTCCCCCAAAAGTATGACTCATAATTCTTCCTCCACAAAGTTCAAAGCATGGGGGAACTCATTTATGCTGTCAGAAGTCAGCAAAGTGGTTACTCTTGGGGAAGGGGGGTATGTGGTGGTGAGTAGGGTGGTGAGAGAAACTTCTGGAATCTCAGAAATGGTTTATTTCTTAAGCTGAGTGCTGCCTACCTGCGGATATCCACTTTATGGAAACTCAACCATATGGATATCGTACTCAGACAAAAGGTGGCTTCTAACTCTAATTTCAAAGGCAGTACCCTACAGAAGTTCTCCCCTGATCACCCTGGGTAGCTTCACACTACCCCAGGTGGTTCACCTTTCTTGCATTCCCCCTGCCCCAATTGCCCTCTAAGCTGCTTCAGTGATCTGGGTCCTAGCCTCTGTGTGTATGTGAAACCATCAAAGAAAGGTTAACACCACCCATATGCCCACCAGTCTGCCACGTTCTTCACATGCCTCAGACTACTCCAGCATCACCAACTCCATATTACATCCCCACCTCTCAGCGAAAGAAATGGAGATGCCGCGAAACCAAGTGTTCTAAGCGGAGTCCCATGACTTGTAGAGGAGACACAAGGACAAGGCACTCCTAAACTCAAGTCTGGGGCTTGACACTGGGAGGCCATGTGCACTACAGGGCTTGTGCCACCTCACATCGAGCTTGGTCACTGCCACACCAGGATAGAAACGGGCTGAGTACAGGACTGACTACAAGTGCTGTTTGCCTGGAGCAGCCAGGAGAGCGGGTGGGAGCAACTGTGGAGGAAGGACTCGGGCTTTGGGGGACAATGCACATTTAAATGGATTCAGGCAGGAGATGGGATACCTCTCCACTTGGAACTAGGAAGCATTTGAATGAGAGTGAGAAGCTAGGGGTAGTCTGAGCTGACCTGTTGGTAGGTATGTCCTGGGAGGCAAAGCAGGAAAGGCCCTGGAAGGTGTTTGCTAGCCATGCCCCTATAGATGATGGGGAGCCCCAAGTTGAATGTCATTTAACTGAAATGCTTAGGACCCAAAGTGTTCCACATTTCAGATATTTTTGTTTGGTTTTTCAAGACAGGGTTTCTCTGTGGAGCCCTGGCTGTCCTGGATTTCACTCTGTAGACCAGGTTGGCCTTGAACTCACAGAGATCTGCTTGCCTCTGCCTCCTGAGTGCTGGGATTACAGGCGTGTGCCACCACTACCCAGCTTCAGATTTTTTTTTGAGGTAGTGCCTCATGTAGCCCAGGCTGGCCTCTAATTTGCTGTGTATCAGAGGATGACCAATATTCAAGGGTAAAGAATGACACCTCTACCTCTTGGATCAATATCCATTACAGATTACATCTGTGGCTACCATCCACAGTTTACATGGTGCTGAGCATTGAACCAAGAGCTTTATGAATACTAGATGAGCACTCTAGTGACTGAGCTACATCTCTAGCCCTTCCAATAGAAAAAATCTAATATTTGCATATATATTTATAATGAGATATTTTGGCAATAAGGCGTCTAAACATGAATTTTGTGTGTACTTCATATATTCCATATATATGGCAATTTTATATAATGCTTATGTATGTTTTGATTATGACCTGTCATATGAGGTCAGGTGTGGACTTTTCTGCTGTGGCACCATGTTGACTTTCAAAATCCTTGAGATTTTGGAGCATTTTCATAATAAGGCTGCTCAGTCTGTAGTGATACTACAAGGCATGCGTTGTTGGAGTGCCATTCTAGAAGTGTGACACGTGGAACAATGTTCTGGTATTTGGGAAGACTTGAAAAGAAAGAGACTGTAGGCCGGGCGTTGGTGGCACACGCCTTTAATCCCAGCACTCGGGAGGCAGAGGCAGGAGGATCTCTGTGAGTTCGAGACCAGCCTGGACTACCAAGCGAGTTCCAGGACAGCCTCCAAAAGCCACAGAGAAACCCTGTCTCGAAAAACCAAAAAAAATAAAAAATAAAAAATAAAAAGAAAGAGACTGTAAGGAGGCAATGGCCCGGCACTTGAACACGAGCCTAGGTTCCTTTCCATTTCCCCTGGAGGGAGGCTAGAACATAAGGATGCATTGGAGAAGGGCTATCTTTAGGGGAGACAAGTCCAGAACACATCCCTCTCCATTCCTTCAACACTGACACTGATGTTTTTTGGAAGTGATAGCAAAGGGAATGCAGTGAGTACGAACTTGAAGATGATGCAAGTATCCACGGGGCAGCCAAGGGCCAAACCCTCCCACTCTGGAACATCCTCCATCCCTTATGAAGCACAACAGGAGCCATGTTCTGAACCTGCTTTGTGTCCCAAGGCCTACCTCCTCCTCTGTTCTGTTGGCTTGTCTCTTAGTTCCCAGCTATCTGGGTGTTCCCCACAGAGTTCTACTGGTACACTGAAGCTTGTGCTGATACTCTCTCCTGGTGTTTCTGAGATCAGTACGGGGACAAGGGAATGCAGCAAGGAGTCAGTAAAAGTCTGAAATTAAGTATCTTGGCTTGGGTCCCTGCAACATTAAAGCTGTTCTGGCAAATGTCACCAGTCTGGGCTTCTGGTGTGAAGTGAGTATAAAAGTAATACCTGTCTCTGCTCTGTGAGGTTGCAGTGACAAATCAGCAAGCTAAGCCACGAGCAGAGCCCAGCAAACAGCCTCTGATGAACCTTGCCTCAGTGGTGGCACTCCACAGGCCTTGTTTTCTGTACTTCAAGGCTAGAGCCATGGTTTATTGTTTGCACTGCGCTCCCTGTCTTAGCTCATGCCAAAATAAGCATGCCCTTGTAGGCAGGAGCACACATGTGACAGTGCTCTCACAACTCTTATTCCAGTGATCCCTACCGCCAGAGATTAGACTTCTCCTTTTCTTTCTGAGGTGAAGAAACTGAGGCCCACCGGAAGTCAAGGGTCCCAAGGCAGAACATGGCAGGATTCCAAATTCACTTCCTTGTGCCCCCCCCACCCTCCAGCGCATTCTCATTTGCAGTAGGAGGAGATGAGGCAGGGACAGGTGGGAGACGCTTCCTTTGTCCGTTGCTCATTCCCTTCCACCACATCACCTCAGTTTCCAAGATGGAGCTGGCTACCGCCTCTAGGCCTTGGGAAGATGGCACATTTTCTGGATGTTTGGTTGGGCTAAGGGCATATCTTACAGTATGGAGACAAGCTCATCTTGGCTCCTGGAGGCTGGTGCAGGCTCTGACAAGGATAAGGTGTAGTCTGCATGGACTGCTCTTCCTTAAAGGATGTGGACCGAAGACTTCTAGAAGAGGCCTGAAGGAATTCCCAGAGGCCAATCACAGAATCTGGGTAATTGGATCCAAGAGAGCGGAAAGGGATTTCTTGTTTCGTATGCCTCGCGGCACTGTGAGCTCTTTCTCAGGCTCCTTCCTCCAACCTGATTCCCCTGTGGTTTGGGGCCTACCAGAGTCTATGCAGCAGTCTCTGTTTCCCTCATGAGCTAGAGAGCAAGGGGAAGTGGCTTGGCTCTGAGGAGTGGCAACCAATGGCCTTTGGGGCCTAGTTTAGGTGGGGGTGGGGAGGGGGGGATGACAGGGCCCTGTGTGAAGATTCACAAGTCTCCCCTCCCCCACCTACCACCACTGCAACCGTAGAGAAGCAGCTGAGATGGGGGAGCAGCCACCCAGACCCTCAGAGATGGGACAGGATGCACACCCCAGTGCTCTGAGCTTGTTTCTCAGCTGTCACCCTCTGCCTGGGAACTGACAAGGGGCCTTCCCCACAGTCTACCTGAGTTGAATCCCGGGGGGGAAACTGATAGGGCACAGTGAAAGGCCTGGAGGCCCCTGACTATGGCTTGGGTGCTTGGATCTAGTCAGGCCTCTTTTGGAACATTCCTGTGCTCTCACTAGACATGGAGGCTGGACAGGCAGATTGCCTGGGAGAAGCCTACAATAAAATGAACTCTATACATCCAGTCAGAACAACCTGCATATGACAGAGTCTTCAAGAATCTTTCAGTCTAGCTACTGCCTCAGGAAGATGAACACCTCAGCCGTCCATGGCAGCTACCTTCCTTCCTGGCCTATGAAATATCCCTCCCCAAAGAAAACTCTCCTCCTCGGCTCTCACACCTACTCACCGTACCATCAGCTTCGTTTCTCATTTTTCACATGTTCTCCCACCCAGAAAGAACCCATGTAACCATCCAGAATTCACTGCATTTTGGTGGCCCCTTCTCCTGAGTCTGAAAAGTCCCTACTATTTCATCTCAGGTGGCCTGGGGAACTGTAGTAGATATGAGCCCAGCGGGCAGGGGCATGGCTCCTCCCAAAAAGTAGGGAGCCTGGGCTACTTTGGCTGGGCAAGCCAGTGGGGCCCTTTGACACAGAACCAGGCTAGGGGAGACCGAATTAAGTATGCTCTTGGGATTTGACCTGAGCCCTGTATTTTGTAATTCTCAAAATGAAGTCTGTGCTTCTAGCCCTTACACTTTTTAGCCTCATCGTTGTAGGGTTGTATTCTATAACTCTAGACTTCTAAAAGTCGTACTCATAGCTCTATCCGCCAGAGTTTAAAAGGTGTCTTCCATACTCTTACTACTCTAGTGACCGTTGAGCCCATCCCTTTGCTTTCTGGGAGAATGGCCTTCACCTACAAGCTCAACACACAGTCTTGGTTCAACTTCCCCCTACCAAGAATCTAGGAGGGGATTGGTGGAGAATATGGAGGAGGGCAAGAAGGAGTGTGTGCTCAAAGATGCTCCTTACCTTTTTCTTCTGAGTGGGTTCCTTGTCACTGGCGTTGGAGGGTTTGCGACGCAACATGGTCCTCTCCTACAGTGATACTCCTGCTCTGGTCTCCAAGGTGCTTAGATGCAAAGGTCTCTTGCCCAGCCTCACCGGCACCAGTCAGGTGGCACGGCATAGACTGCCTCCGGCTGCCACACTTACTTACTGCTGCAGTGGCAGCTTGGGGGTACGAGCCATGGACACCCAGCAGCAGCAGCAGCATACAGGAAACCTTGCCACGTGACCTACTCTTACAGCAATCATGGCCCCTGCTGGCCTCTAGGGAGGAAGGAAGTCCCAGTTTCAGTCTCCAGAGATTCTGATGCAGACAGATCTTGAGTTGAACAATCAGAGAAAAGCCCCAATCCTGTTGTCTCATGCCATTCACCAGTACTTCTTTTACTCTCTGACTTATTCAGGCTCTATTCTCACTGAGTAAACTTCGGAAATCAGAAGGTGAACAATGTCTCTGCCTGTTGAGTAAATGTCCCCAGTCAATTTGCAAATTCAAAGTCATTACTGCTATCACAATTACCATTATGGTCACCCCTATGGCCACTATCTCCATGGCCATCACTACTACTACCATTACCAGATAGTCACTGATCTACACCCATGACCTCAACAACTGTCATTGCTAGCATCCCCACTGCTGTCAACACACCTTAGCCATGATTGATAAAGCTGTCACTCTTGAGATATTTCCATTGCTTCTATCATTTTTATAGTTGTCACCCTTACAAACATTGCATTTATGATGCTCTTGGTACTACAACCTTCAATAACCCTGTATCCACAACTCCTACAGTTATCATCCCAACAAAAATCCACATTTCCATCGGCACACTTATGGCTCTCATTCTAGATGAGGTGTCTACACTCAACACCCCTCAGCTGCCACACAAAGCTGGTCAGAACAACTAAGAAATATTTCTCAAGCAATGCCATGTGAACAACAGGTGCCCCATTCAAAAATTGTTTATCTAATGCCTATGCACCACACTCATCTTGTGAATTATGTGCGGCAGATGATGACAATGGCAATGATGATTTGCAGTGTTTAGGGGTCTAACCCATGGCTTACATACACCAGGTAATTATGATACCATTAAGCATTTGTGGCAGATGTTTAAATACTTTCAATGACTCCTGTTTACTACAAAGCAACTGCTATGCATCAGATACACCTTAGCAAATATAGATGAACAATAAAAAGAAACTTCAAAAGTCTCCATAATCAGCTTCCACGCTGTTTACATAAATGTCTTTTACTGTTTTCAACATATAGCACCTCTGTTTACACATAAGTCTATTTCTTCGAAAAATCATACTGTACAGGAGGCAGATCATTGGTTTGGGGAGACTTGGAGAGATGGGAGGCACGGATCACTATGAACACATAGAACTTTTTGGAGGTGATGAATATGTATGCTATTTTGATGGTAGTGATAGTTTCATGAATGTATGTTAAAACTTAAGAAACTTAATGTTTTAAAACTTTTACAGTTTACTAAGTCAATTATACCTCAGGAAAGTTGTTTTTTAAAGTTTGAATGAAGAAACACATTTCACAAGCTGTTCGTGTTTGCTTTTCATGTGGAACATATTTATATTTTCTCGTGTGCGGGGTCTTGTTTCGTATCCCAGGCTGCCTTGTAACTTGTGATCCTCATGGCTCAGCTTCCTGGATGCTAGGGCTGTAGACATGCACCACCATGACTGGCTGAAATATTCGGAAACTATGTGATGATATGTGTGTATGCGTGTGTCCACGTGCACACTCAGGATGTGTGCTTCCTGTGTGTTCACATATGGAGGCGAGAAGTCAATGCTGGCTGTCTTCTTCTAGTGCTGTCTACCTTAGTTTTTTGAGAAAGGGTTTCTCATTGAACCTGGAGTTCACAGTTTTCAGCTATACTGGCTGGCTAGTGAACTTCTGGGATCCACGGGGCTCTGCCTTCCCCATCCTGTACTGAAGTTACAGATGCATGCCACTTCACCAAGCTTTTATGTGGGTGCTAAGGATCCGAACTCACGTACAACAGGCAATTTCCTCAAAGAGCCATCACCCCAGCCTGAATTACATGATCTTTTAAATGGCTGCTTAGCATTTGGTTGTGGGAAACCACAATAATTGTCTTGGTTGATTTTGAAGAAAAAAAAAAAAACAAAACAAAAAACAAAAGCACCCAAGTACTTATTGAAAGTCCTTAAGGTAAATTTTACTCAGTCACATCTATAAGTTTATTATTAGGTTAAACGTCCAGAGAGTTCAGAATCGCTGGGGTAAGAGATGTGCACCTTTTTTCTTTTTCTTTTAATATCTTTCTTTTGGTCTCTCAAGATAGGATCTCTCTGTGTAGCTCTGTCTGTCCTGGGACTTGCTCTGTAGAACAGGCTGGCCTTGAACTCATGGAGATCTGCCTACCTCTACCTCCAGAGTGCTGGGATTAAAGGAGTTTGCCAGCACTGCCCGGCACACATTTTTTTCTTTTCTTTTTTCTTTTTCAAGACAGGGTTTCTCTGTATTGTTTTGGAGGCTGTCCTGGAACTCGCTCTGTAGACCAGGCTGGCCTCGAACTCACAGAGATCCGCCTGCCTCTGCCTCCCAAGTGCTGGGATTAAAGGCGTGTGCCACCAACGCCCGGTTACATTTTTTCTTAATTAAAAGACATTTTATTTTTATAAAATAATTCTTCCAAGAAGGAAGAAGAGAACAAGTAAGAAATAAACTCTCCAAGTGACATAAGATGAGTATTCGTCTTCAGTGAGGGGTCTTTCTTACCTGGTTCCTGCCCTCCTTCGACTTTTTTTCCTAACCTCGTGGAACATCATGAGGAACGCCAACGATACACCTTTGCAGGGTTCTCTGGAACTTGTGAAATCCTGAGCTGGCCTGCCCCAGCTCCCAAGATGTTCTCGTGACTTCCTCCCTGGACCCTACGGCCTTCAGATCATTCATCTGTTAGCTCAGGGAAGAAGGACCAAGTCCTTCTCTCTCAAGATAAAAATCGTATTTCCTCTGGCGCTAGTCCAGCCAAACTGACGGGCTGACTCGAGAAAAGATTCTGCCTTCTGCATTCCTTTCTTATTGCCTTGCTTTAAGTCTGAAAGTCTTCTCCTGGCTGCCTAGGGGCACTAAGTTAACTGGCTAAGGCTTTGCAGTGTGTTTAGGAGCCTGAAAGCTAGGAAGGGGACAGACGCTCCAGCCTGCGGGGTTCAGTGTGACCCCAGATGGGAGGTCATTCTCTCCAGGCTCTGGAATAGGGAGTACGGTTGCTTTGTCCAGGAACACCTGAGGCTTTCAAGGCCAGGGGGCTCGAAGGCGGGAACAGCACACAGAGCTTTCCGGGCCTGTGCATCGTCCCTGGCCGGCGCTCAGGATGTGCCCGCTTCCTGTTTGCCCAGCCCCAGCAACAAGCAGAGCTCACACAGTAACCGCAGAACCTTCAAAGGCTGCCAGCAAACCCGGGTGGGCGGTGGGCGGTGGGCTGCTGAGGCCTGGGAAAGGGGTGGGGGTGAAGTGGGAGGTGAAGTCATTTGGGACAGAGTACAGAGAAGTGACAGACCAGTCAGGCCAAGCAAGTGTTCTCAGTACCTCCCTGTCTCTTCTTGCAGATTTGTATAAGGCCCAGTCCGCAGCCTGTGTTCTCGGGGTTCAGGGTCTCCCTCATGCAGACTTGCCTTCCTCCAGCCTTTCTTTCAGCAGATGATCCTAGCTAGAGTCCCAGTGGGGCAAGCTCCCGGAAGCTAATAGGTCCTAAATACCTGTTTAACATGCTTCTGCAGCATATTTGCATTTTATGGGTTCCATTCCAGGTACAGAGTCTTCAGCTAAAGTAGTGACCCAGCGCAAAACAGTTCAGTGAACAAGGCCACGTTCACCTGCATGAGGGGCTGACAGGCAGCACCCAGGAGCTTGGTGTGGCCACAGCCTTGTGCTCGGCACTTGGTGGAAGTACAAGATAGACTGATGTCTAAGTCCCTTGCACCTGAAAGCTGCCATCCTAGGTGGAGTGGCAGGCTCTCATTTCCCCGCGCTCGTTCTTTGCTAATTACTCCACTAGATACTTCACAAATATTCCTCAGTCCCACTACAACCCTCCAGAGAAGCAAGGGAGGTAGTTTAGGCTAGAATAAATTATTGCAGAGGTACGGCCTAGAAGGAAGTATAAATGATCAGGTAAGGGAACCCTGATTTAGCACACAATTGGTGTGGTGTGGTGTGGTGTGGTGTGGTGTGGTGTGGTGTATGTATGCTGTTTGGGGTTATCCTACTGATAACAAGATGATTCTGAACCTTCAGGTAGTGGATGTAGGGGTGCCAAAGTCACCAGGCCCTTGTAGACTATGTTTACACAGAGCAGGCCCCCACCAGCACACCCAATCCTCTCTTGGTAGATAGATGATCATGGGTGGCATTTATAAGGCAGGTGGGATCCATTCCTTATGCCCCTTAATAGGTGCATCCCTGCTTTGAGATGCTAAGAGTTTGGGTGGTGAAGGATACTACATTTCCCCAAAGATTTTTTTTCTCGCTTCCTAATCCTCAGTCCTCCCTACACTCCAGGTGAAAAACCTGTTGGCTTTACAACAACTCTCCAACTCAGGAACTGTGCTCAGCCCCATTTTACAGGAAGTCAAGGTACAGTTAAGACACTTGCTCAAGAGTGCACAGCTCCTATAGATGGGAGCTGAGTTCTAAACATGGGCCATGTCTTGGTTGGGGCCACACTATTAAGCATTTGGTTAAGGTGCCTCTACAGATTTTTTAAAACAGGACATGAAAGCACGGTGGAGCCTTTTTGACATGCTTTTTCTCTGTGCTAGGACAAGGCTGGGCTGGGTACAGGACTGAATGCCACAGGGCCAAGGCGAAGCAGGATGAAGACGGCATCTGAAGTCACATCATGTGCACTACAGCTGCAGTAACTAGGTCAGGTTAAGTGGGAATGACGTAAGGGAGGCCTTTGTCATTGTGTCAAGGAGTAAACATCTGTCATAGTTCGCCTAGAGAGTTGGGGGAGGGATTGGTGGCACGTCCATTCCCAACAGCTGTCATACAGGCGAACGCATATGTGGCTAGGAATGATGAGGAATAGGAAAGTTTATTATCTAGATTCACTTGAAGGAAGAAATTTTGGATACTCAGCTGGTACTAATCCAGTCCTGGTTAAGTAGTAGTTCTGTCTCTAGAATTACCTAAGCAAGAATTATGTAGTCCCTTGAAAATACCTGGGGATTTCCAGGTGAAGCCTACCACTTAAGCAGCCTGGCCCATGATCATATTGTATGATCATCTTAGGCAGAGTGAGTGCAGGAAGAGTAACTGCCAGCAGGAGCAGAGGAGGCCAAGAGACAAGGGGTGGGAAGCTGTCGTATCTGTGCCTAACGCACAACATGTGCAAGATGCACACAGGGCTTTCAGCTCAGGAACACCGGGGAGCTCCTACCAGAAAGACAATCATATCTGGAGTTCCGAACTCATGATAAGGTCTTGGTTTAAAAACAAAAACCACCTGCAGGCAGCTGTGGCAGTTGGGCTCTGAAGAGGAGGCGGGGCTTTGGTGCTCAGAACAAAACATGTTCATGACTCATTGGAGGGCCTTACTGTGGAGGACTAGGTGTGGCTGGGTTGCTTGGCCTAGGACTCAGTGCCCAGGTTACCAGGACAAACATCTATGAGCAGTGAGCTCTGTAGGCTGTGGGGATGATTTTCGGGGGTTCTAGGGATAAGCAGAGCATTTCCCAGAGTAGATGCAGGACCTTGGGCAAGTGATGGTATTTGTGAACCTTAGTGAAGAAATTGTGTGGGTCTCTCTCTCTCTCTCTCTCTCTCTCTCTCTCTCTCTCTCTCTCTCTCTCTCTCTCTCTCTCTCTCTCTCTCTGGTGTGTGTGTATGTGTGTGTGTGTGTGAGAGAGAGACAGAGACAGAGAGGCAGAGACAGACAGAGACAGGCAGACAGAAAGACAGACAGGCAGACAGAGAGACTAGGCTTATTACTGATCACCTACACAGGGGGAGTACTCACAGTCCTGGTGGATAACCCTATATCAGTTCCTCTAGGTTCCTTCTGGGAGACTTTTCTAACCTCATTAAAGCAAAGACAACCTTGGTGATGACTATTTTGGAGCTACTGCCTCCTTTCCACATCACCTTGGCACCTACTAGTTTCTTGGGTCCCCCCCAAACTTCTGCCCCATGATCCCATTGACCCATGTTTAGTTAGTGTGTCTTCATAGCTTATGTCTTTCCACTTTGCCAAGTCAAAGTCCCTCTGCCCAAACTAAACCATAAGGAGTGTTGACGAGTGAAAAGGTCTAAAGCCGCCTGGGAACGGCTAGAAGGGAAACCAGTTTTTCAGCTTCAGGGCCTTGCCACAGCCCACTGGGGTTTTCTCAACCATCCATCCTACCAGACCTAAGCTGCTTGCTAAGTTCCTGTTTCATAGAGAAACACAGAAGTTAAGAGATGGGCCAGCCTTAGAGCAAGGGCTGGTTGGGTGAGTGTTTGGGGAGCACCTCCCACTCCCAGTTACTCCCAGCTGTGATGAACCATGGGGGGGGGGCAGGGATGGACAGAGAGGAAACAGTAGCTACTAAATCTTCATATTTCTGGGGTTTTTTTGAGACCAAGAGTGCCCAACTATGGATTTAAGGAAGTTCCCAGTGAGTTAACTAGCAAAGAGTAGAGAGCCCAGCCCCTTCTGAGGTCCCAACTCATGACAAGCTGAAGCCAGCTGGCTTGCAACAGAACTGACTTTGTTATCACTTACAGATGAACTATTTAAACTCCCCATGAGTGTATTTGGGTATGTATCTGCCATTTTGCCCACATCCTTTTCTAGTCTAAAAGCACAAAAGAATTTAAGTAGTGGCTTCTTGTAATAGCAACCCTCAGAGGCTGAGGCAGGAGAATTGCCACCAATTCAAAGTCAAAGTCAACCTGGGGTACACAGTCAATTATAGGTCATCTGGATTACATAGCAAGACCCTCAGCAAGAACAAACACAAATGTGGCTTCGGGCAGAGCTTGGTGGCAGGCTATTGTCCTAGTACTTGGTGGCAGGCTATTGTCCTAGTACTTGGTGGCAGGCTATTGTCCTAGTACTTGGGAAAGAAGGGTAAAGAGTCTGAGGCTAGCCTGGGGTACATAGGAATTCTCAGTCTCAAAAATTATCTCAATACCTTACCATTTTCGTCACAGTAACATGCCCTCAAACAGGTCTCCTTGGGTCTCATTTTGTTCCCTATCGACTAAGGGAGTAACAGAGGCACACACTGAAATCGGGAGAAGACAAAAGCCCATGTGCCCGTGCCAGGCCCGCTCTCTCTGTCTCTCTCTGTGTCTGTTGCTTTCTCTGCTTGCACATCAGGATGTAGCTCTCAGCTACCACACCTGCCTACTGCCGTGCTCCCTGCCACGACAATAATGGACCAAGCCTTAGAAACTGTAAGCAAGCCCTCAATTGTGAAATGCTTTCTTTTATAAAAAGGAAAGAGAAGAAGGGGGAGAGGAGTCACCACAGAGCTGAAGCCGAATGTCTGGGATTTAATGTATGACCTTGGGTGTGTCCTTTTCTCTCTCTGCTCATGAAGGTCCTGTTCAGGACTGAATATGGAACTTGCGGATTTGGATACAAAATTTAAACGCAAGGCTCTTTTTTTTTAAAGTATTAAGAATTATGAAACAAGGCGGAGTAACACACAAGTCCAGCTTCTACCACATAGTGAGCTTGAGGCCATCCAGGATTACAAGACACTGTCTCAAAAATTAAGAACAAAAATGAATACACAGATAAACAAAAATGAAAAAGCAAGCAAGGAAGAAAAGAACTGTGAGACAGGCAGCTGGGAAGGGACCATTAAAAACAGCTTGAGTCCCCCACCTCCCCAGCCCAAGTCCCCAAAGGAATGCCCAGGTTCCACAAAGCTGACCCTTCAGCTTCTTCAAGCACAGATGTATGGAAAGCCCAGGAGGGCTGCTTGGGCTCTGCTCTCTGTCACAGTCCCTGCAGCGTTTCTAAGGAAACTCAGGCTCTAGGGAGCATAGTTAGAAAAAGCCAAATTAGAAGTTAGCCCCAACAGCCTTTTCAGAGAGAGGGGATGAGTGGGAAGGAGGGAGGGAGGGAGGGAGGGAGAGAGAAAGGGAGGAAAGGAAAAAGGGCCTAAAAGGAGAAATTTGGGCCTAAAATAAATTGTTCTCCTATCCCCCTCTGAAGGAAGCTTGTGCTAGGCGAATAACAGTATTATTATCTTTTGTCTTTGTAGCTTCCTGATTTACAGAAGAGTGCCACATCCGGGGTCTTACAGGGCCAGTTCTCTACAACCTCACCAGGAAGTCTGCATGGGTAGTTTCCAGAACTGATAACCGAAGACTAGAGAGATGATGTGACTTGCCCAAGGCCACACAGCTGTTACACCTGAGGCTAGAATCCTAGAAACCTAACTCCTAGGAACAGGGAGGGGCCTTTCCATATGACCTGCTCCATAGCAGCAATAAGGTCAGGAGAAATGTGGTAAGCTCCCCACTCTGCTGTGAAAACATAGGACTAGAGCCCAAGGTGGTGGTGGGGCTATCTAACTTCAATTCCTAACAATGTCACAGGAGCTCCTTCGGGTGCCAGTCTTAACTGTATGCACACTAAGTGTCCCCCTGACTGACCCACAGTGAGGCTCTTAAACAGGAACAGTTGGGACCAGCCCTCTGGGGGTTCCAAGGAAGGGAGGAGCTGGGTTGGCTGAAGACCCTTCTACAGCTATGCATCTGAGTCAGAACTTGATCTCAGTCATAGATGGGAGTACAGGGGAACTAAATTGCAAGGGGATCAGGTGGAGTTCTGGGTTTTGACTTGAATGACCCACAGATGGGGCTTGGTTAGTGCCCGTGACTGGGAGAACAAGTGTTGGGACACAGGCCTGGGCAGGCAGGCCCCGACAAACAGGCGGTATGAAATTTGCTTCTCAACTGTGTGAGCCCAGTGAATCCTGTTTTCTCATTTGGAAAAGAGGAGGAGTCATAGCCCTTGTGTTCTTTTCAGAAAGCATGTCCCTGTGCCATCTGATTGTCTTGAATTCTGTTTTATTCACCAACTTGATATAAAAACCACCTTAAGCGGATGGAGAGTTGGCTTAGAGGTTAAGAGCACTGGCTGCTCTTCCAGAGGTCCTAAGTTCAATTCCCAGCAACCACATGGTGGTTCACAACCATACATAATGAGATCTGGTGCTCTCTTCTGGTGTGCAAGCATTCATGCAGGCAGAACACTGTATACATAGAAAATAAATAAATCTTAAAAAAAACACCCTGAACAAGTTGCTTTCTCTCCAAATTCTAAAGGCCTCCCTCACTTTCCATACTTTGAAAATGAGAATGATACCAACACCCTCTCAGAGCTTAGGAAGATAGACAATGTGCACAAAGCCTTCCACATAATGGTACAGAACACAGCGGTGATGGTGATGACGACCGTCCTTTTTATAAGTAGGAGCTCTCAGAGAGTGAGTGACACTGCAAATAGCCTCACCCATGCCAGGCTTCCCATCGAGGGCAGGACAGGTCTGAGGCCTTTGGAAGCAAATCTGGGTGGCCATGTATAATTTTTTTCATGTGAGTGGAGTGTGTGTGTATATACATGTTTTTGCTTGTGTGTACATGTCCATGTGGAGGCAGGCAGTTTATATTGGAAATCATCTGACTCGTCTCTCTTATTCAACAATGTAGGGTTTCTCAGAAAACCAAAAGCTTGCCAGTATGGCTACTCTTGCTAGCCAGCTTGCTCTGGGGAGGCCCTGTCACCACCTTGGGAGACTAGAATTACAGGCAGGCCTCCATACCCACATAGCATTTATAGGAGTTTCTGGGGTTAGGAACTCGGATCCTCACACTTGTGTAGCAAGGGGCTTTAACCACTGACACACTGCCCCAGCCTCCATACATCACTTTCACACTTGGAGAACTAGGCTTTGTTGGCCCAGCCCAGGCAAACTCTCAGCCTGTTGCCTTTGCCGAACACTGGGCCCCTAGAACCTTGTGACAAAAGAGCTGGCTGCAATTTTTATGGACCACACTTAACAAGTCCTCACCAGTGATGAACCCAATGAACCCATCTCTGTCCCCTTCATAATGCTGCAACAGCCTTCATACAGCCTGGAGGTAGCTGGCTGGGCACGGAGCACATGCATGTGAGAGGAAGCACGCACACACACTAGCACGCATGCTCATGAGCACATTCTCAAGCCCACGTGTTTCCCTCCTGAGATTCTGGGAGGCTCACATCCCTGCCCCCACCTTAGCCTCTTCTCTTCCTCCCCCACCACAAAAGCCACAGGTACCAGCAGTCTCCTCCAATGCAACAACAGCAGACACAATGCAAAACCAGAGGCAGGCATCTTTGCAAAGTTGTTTCAAGCATCTAGCAGGATGTGAGCCCAGGTGGCTAACGGCTAGTCCAGGTCAGACCGGAGGAAACACTGATGAAGGGGGTTCAGTACATGAGGCAGCGGCTGAGATGTAGGCTAAGAGACTTGGCACAGTGCTGATGGGTCAAGGAACTGGAATGACAGCCCATCTGGCCCCACCATCTCCTAAGCAAGTGTTGAGTCTCTTCAGGCAGGCCACTGTCTGAAAGTCAGTTTTCCTGTCTATAAAATGGGGAAATCAGAGTCTGCCCACACAAGGTTAACAGTACTTCAAAGACACGGAGGTTTTAATAGCATTGTCATGGTGGCCACATCTTAGAAGATTAACACGCTCCCAGAGAGCAGAGGAGTCTGGGATAGTGTGGCTGCCCGGGTTAGCCCCACCTCTCAGAACACCTTTGCCAGTCTCTCCTAACAAAGTCCTATGTCATAACTCCCTATGTGGTTACTCGTCAAGGAGCGCATTGGTGGGTTAGGAACTGCGGGTTAGCGTGTGGGGACTGATGCGTGTTCCTGGCTGAGGTCTCCAGTTCCAGGCCACAGACGCCATCTACATTGTCCCCACTGCTAGAGGGATAGTCTGCAACGAGAATACCCAGCCACCTCCTTCTACAGGGACAGCAGGCAGGCTTGAGTCACCCATATTCCTTCAACACTATAGTCTATAGCCAGGAGGCCACTGTGGGCCTGGGGGTAAATAAGGGTGACCAGAGGCAGCCCTAAAAAGTCTGGAGTCAGTATGGGTGGGAACAGCTCTGGTCCTCTCCCACAGGTGGGGATAGGATGGGGCCCACTGGGCTATGGAGCCTTATGAATAGGAGCATTAGCCCATAGGATCCTTTACTTTGGGAGACAGGGACTCACTGTTGCAGGCTATGTGGCTCTGCTATCCCAGGTCCCAGGAGTGGGTGTCCATGATGAGGCATGCACAACTTCGAGAAGGTAGAATGTGCTGCCTGGGGTCTGGCTCTGGAAGAAGCTTATGACAGTAACTTCAAGGTGATGGGTCAGCAGGGGCTCTTGGGACATGGATGGCACCGAGGGAGGGCAGCTAAGCAAGAGCGAATGAATTCCAAACCGAAGTGAACAGTCAGTGGCATCGGGGGACTCTAGCTACTCCAGCTGAGGATGGCCAGAGGGAAGGCTACCCACACAGAGGTCAAGGAAGTGGTAATCGGAGCCATGGCTGACAGGGGTTTTGTGTGCTGCTCCAGCCATTCGAACTCCTCCAGCAGCTGGCGACGCTGCAGTTCTGGGCCAATTTTCTCACGAATGGTCTGGTAGTAGCGATTCAGGTACTGGAGCTGCAAAGGGAAGTGGGTTTGAGCTAAGCCGCCAAGAGATGAGGCCTTGGTACCATCTAGCCCCCTGCTATGGTACTCTAGCTTCATTGTGGACCAGGGTCCCAGCCAGTTTCAGATCTCGGCTATTTTCTGGGGCTTTCCAGAGACAGTGCTCCGTGGCGGTTGCTTACTAATGCAGTGATACTCATGGAGAGGAGGTTGCTGCCTGGCACAGGAATGAAAAGGAGAGTAGTTATCTCCATTTTACAAAAGAGGGGGCTGGGGCCCAGAGTGGGGAAGGAACTGCATATCCTTCTGTGCCTTTTTGTAGCGGAGCTCAGCTCAGAAGCCCTGTCTCAGAGTTCCTAGGAGCTTACAGAGTTGGGGCATGATGGTCTGACTAGAAAGTCCTAGAAGCTTTGTGATCTCTGACAAGCTTGGAACATATGCTCCCAACGAGGACCTAAGGTGCCACGATGTGGATCTTCCCGGTCAAGGGCAGAAGTCCCTGGAGTAGGGAGATTAGAAGCAAGAGAGAGCCGAGGGTGGTTGGAAGTGAGCTGCCTGAAGAGCAGGAAGCACTAAAGACACTCACCTGCTCCGGGGACAGCAGGCTGACATCGATGAGGTTTCGGTCATAGGGCACAAAGGACACCACTTCAAAAGTCAGGTAGGCCCCTGGGTACTGAAAGTCCATAGGGAAGGTGAGAAAGCAAAGAAATGAGGGAGGCTGAGAAACTGGCTGAAGGTAGCAAGGGGCACTGCACTCGGAAGTCAGGAGTGCAGGGATCAGATCCTTGTCAGCTCCGGGCACTGCAGCTAGGTTTGAGCCTTCCAGAGTCTGTTCTCTTGGCCAGTCCTCTTGTCTACTACTCCGCACCCTATTTCGTTGATTCCTTTCTGATTCCTGGAGTTTAGATTACACTCATGTTGATTCTCACAGCGTGGGCATCAACAATGTGTAGGGACTACATTAAATATTTGGGCTGCAGGGACCACTTCCGAGACCCACAGGAAGTAGAATCTCTAGGACAAGGCCTTGGAACCTGTGTTTAAATAATTTATAAATGTTATTTGATATCTATCTACCCCCTCTAGATAGGGTCTTCCATTGCCTAGGCTGTCTTCAAACTCACTATATAGCCGAATCTGACCTTGAACTTTTGATCCTTCTGCCTCTAACTCTTGAATAGTAGGATGACAAGAAAGTGCCACCAGGTCCAGTAAATTACATACTGAGGACTGAACCTAGGGCAATAACTGAGTCATATCCCAGTGCCCACAGGTGCCAGAAGAGCGTATAAGATCCCCAGGAACTAGAGTTCCAGATGGTTATGAGCTTCTGTGTGCATGCTGGGAATTGAACCTGAGCGTTCTACAGTAGCAGCAAATACTCTTAATTGCTAAGTCATTTCTCCAGCCCTAAAATCTACCTCACTTTTAAAGGGATGTATAAGAGTCTAAAGTAGCCGGGCGTTGGTGGCACACGTCTTTAATCCCAGCACTTGGGAGGCAGAGGCAGGGGGACCTCTGTGAGTTTGAGGCCAGCCTGGTCTACAGAGCTAGTTCCAGGACAGCCTCCAAAACAATACAGAGAAATCCTGTCTTGAAAAACCAAAAAAGAAAAAAAAAGCAAGAAAGGTCTTTTCTATACAGGATTATAAACAAATTCCTATAGGCTTTCTCCTATGCCTCAGTGGTTCCATTGTTCACCATGAAATTTCAGTTCATCTGGCAGCAAGCAGGAGGAAGCCGAGAGTGGGTAAGGGGTATATGGATACAATCAAGGTACGTGATACCCCTGATTTAACGCAATGAATATATGATAACAAAACCTCTTTGGTCCATTTGGGATTTTATTTACTATAACAGTGATGGCATTCGGTTTACTCCCCACAATGATTAATCGTTTATTCCCTTGCCTATTTGTGGAGTGATTTCTCTCTTCCCTCCTGTGGTGAAACACCAGCTAACTCCCTGTGTTTATGTGAATTAGGGGTTTATTTCTGGACTGGCTGTTTCGTTTCATTATCCCTGCTGTCTGTTTCATCTCCAGCTCCAACTTGTTTTGTTGGGTAGTTTATAGTAGGATTGAATAGGGCTAGTTTTTTCCCCTAGCTACCTAGCTATTTTGCATGTTTATTTTCACAAATAAACATTGCGATTGTTGGTGAAGTCACAAAAACTATCCACTTAACATTGAAATTGAGGTTGTCTTGAATTTAGAGATTAATTTAGGGAGAATGGCATGTTGATAATATCGTGGCTTCTTCCCAGAGAGCACCATTTACGTTAATCTTTTTTATGTCCCTTTGCAGAGTTTCTCTGTGTAAGTCTTTTAAGTTTATATCCAGGTATTTCATCTTGTTGGCTGCTATAATATCAAATCCTTAGTTCTAACAAGCTCCCCTGGTGATTATTATGTGCACCAAGAACCATAGATTTGGAGCAGGGATGCTGATTCACTTGATCTGGAGTGGGGCCTGGCACTGATATTTAAAAAGAAAAAAAAAACGGATTCCCAGATAATTCCAGTGTGCAACCTGAGAAATAGGCTTCAGATAAAGTCATGCTTGTACATCAAATGCCCTTCTCCTTTGGCTTTCCTCATTCCCATTCACCCAAAGTCAGAGCCATGCTGTCCATATGTGTCTAGCCCACGGAACATTACCTTGGTCTTTGCTTCTACCACAAGGACCACATCTTCCAGACGGATTCCAAACTCCCCATCCTGGTAGTATCCAGGTTCTGAGAGATACACACAGAAATGCTAATGACATTAAGCAATAAGTAAGAGGGGCCCATACCCAGGTTGCCTGCACCAATCTTCAAGTAACTGCTGGGCCTGGCAGCCCGGTTGCCTGTGGCTTTGGCTCTGTCAGCCCCACAACTTGTTAGATGCCAGGCCTCAGATCCTCTCGGGTATAACTTGGCCTCATTCTCCCTCCTTTGTAGTCTAGCAGGAAAGACTGAAGATCCCACTTAGGGCCCCAATCTCCATGGGTGCCATTGTCCCAGCATTTGATGAACATCATAGTCTGGGTGTACACCTGAAAACCATTTCCCAAGGACAAAAAGAGAGTTGTGAAAATCCAGGAGTGGTAGCACATGCTTGCAATCTCAGGACTGGAGATGTGGAAGTAGGAGATTGATGAGGAACTTAAGGCCATCTTCGGCTATATTAATGAGTTCAAGGACAGCTTGTGCTATGTAAGATGGTCTAAAACAAGAAAAAGAGGGTATGGGCAGAGGGAGCTTGGAGTAGGGGTGTGATTACCATCTGGGTCTAGATTTAGGAAAGAGCAGTGGGTGATAGAGCTGTGGCTAACCCTAACCCAACATGATCCCTAAAGATGGGTGCGTATTCTCCAGATAGCTTCACTCTGGGATGGAGTAGTGGGGTGGAAGGACTCAAGAGCCATACCAATGGAAGTGAACATGCCCTTGGCCATGGCAATGTTGTTAGACTGGAATCCCACTGGCCCTGTGAAGAAAGATACAAGCAGGGTTTCAGCTCTATGTGTCACCAGCTTGGAAGTGAGCAGGTTCTGGAGGAGGACAGGTAACTGGAAGGAGGATCCCTAGGTATATCTAGAAGCACTTGTCATATGTGGAACTGGCATACACCAGCAGGCGTTGGTTCTCTCTCTGGAATGCCCACAGCCAATATTCTTTATTTAGCCCTTGGAGCATCATTCCCACCATCTGGTGACCTTGGGTGGGTCATGCTTCTCTGTGGGCTGATAATTTCCATGCTATGGAAGGTTCTATCTCATAGGAGAGCATCAAACAAGTATAGCTGAGAAGATACTTACACTCATGCACACAGAGGAAATTGCCAATGCCATGGCCTGTCCCATGACCATAATTGAGTCCAACTTCCCACAAGGCTCTTCGAGCAAAAGCTTCCACCACTCTTCCTGAGAGGGAAAAGAAATTGCTCCTGGTCCACTGGGTGAACCATAGACTGTCCACCTTGGCCTTTCCTATTCAACTCCTGGGGTGGTACCTGAGGAAAAGGGCTCTTGAGAGGACACTGGAGTGGGATGGAGAAGGCCTGATGAATGATGCTAGTAAATGTTTCCTGAGAAGCCCAGACTGATTCCCCACTATCTCTTGCACTCTATACATTGGACTCATGACATGCATTGATGAGTCTACTAAAATGCCTCCTCATGAATTAGGCCATATAACTTTGACAATCACTTCCTCCAAGAATTATATATGACTTCTGAAGCTCACACTGACCTCCCTGCCTGAGTGACAGCACTGGATTAAGAGGCAGGAGACCTGGTTGCTAAGCCCAACACTCCCACTAACCCTATGTAGGACCCTGGACAAGTCCTCTCTCTTGGCTGGATTGTCTCATTTATGTGAGGAGAATGGGATGTTCATAGCCTCCCAGGATAGAAATCTGAATCCCATAAAATCAGCCTGGGGGGGGGGGCTGGGCCGAGTCTGGTTTCTGAAGTCTACCTGATGTCGAAGCAGGAAAGATGAGTCTGGACAGATCGATGTTTCCCATTAGCACACGTGTGTATGCCTCCTGGTAAGGAGATGAGGAAGAGATGATGCAGAGGACATGAGGAGGAGCCAGGGAGCTTCCAGCTGCTTGGTCTGGGAGCAGATGGGGATGGAGGCCCAGGCCCGGGAACAGGAGATATTCTCATGTGTAGTCACTCAGGTTTTGGAAGATGATCAAAGGAAGGTGGATAAGGGAGGTGTTCCCAAAGCTGGGGCCAACTCCATGTGTTTCTTTCTCTTAGGCTGATGTACAGGGGTCATTGTCATGTGCTGAAGACAGGCTTGTAGAGCATAGTGACTGAGTGGGTGGCAGCAGGTCTTTTTCATCTCAAGTTCTAGAATCCTGGCTTGACTACTCACAGACTCTTTCACCTCTCTCTCTCTCTCTCTCTCTCTCTCTCTCTCTCTCTCTCTCTCTCTCTCTCTCTCTCTCTTCCTTCTCTCTCTTTTTATTTGAGACAGGGGTTCTGTTTAGCTCTGGCTATTCTGGAACTCATTCTGTAGACTGGGCTGGCATTGAACTCAGAAAACTGCCTGAGTCTGTCCCTGGAATTAAAGGCATGTGCCATCACACCCAGATCTCTCTTACCTCTTTCTATCTTGCTTTTCTCATTTTTAATAGATGCTAATGGTACCTGATTCCTTAAGTTGTAAGATGGGGTAGAATGACACTGAGTATAAGGCAATGAGCAAATACTCAAGCAAAGTTAGTCTGGTTACTCCTGTATCCCTCATAGGTAGACTCTCAATTTTCTATGTAGCCAAGGTTGACTTTGAACAGTCAATCTTCCTGTCTCCACCTCCCCGGTAAGTACTACCATGCCTTAGCAACTTCCTTTAGTTTTCTTAAGGCCTGAAGTTTGGGTTGGGCCTGATAATGTGGCAGGGCAGGCTCTGGTTGGGGGAGAGAGACGGACAATGGGGACCTGTTCTGGTCACTACTAGTAGCCATGTGGTCACTTCCTTTCCCCTACACTCCCGCACTGGCTTGCCATCTGGAGCTCTGAAGAAACAGACTCCTCAACATGCTAGACTATGAGCTCCTGGAGGCCTGCATAACAGGACTTCTCCTCTCTGTTCCCAGCTTGCTGGCTGCAGGTAAGCAGCTCCCTGGCCCACTGGCTCCAGACAGTGTCCCAGGTTGTACTCTAGCTGAGCTCCTCTAGAGAGGTCCTATGCCATTTTCTTCCACTAGAGACGATTTTCCCTCCCTTCTGTAGAGTGCAGAATGAGCACACAGGTGGCCAATGTCTGTGCTCTCATGGAGTGACATGACAAGAGGATATGGATGGCCTGAGGTCTTGGTGGTGGCTTGACTTTGCACTGGCTTTCTTGGTACTTGTTGTGTGACCTTGGGCAAATTACATAACCTCTCTGGGTCTGCTTTACTCCCTCAATCTGAAAGGGCTCTTGATGAAGTGATCACTTGGGAGAAACTGAAGGAGATATTGGGGTCTAGTACTTACCTTTTGGAAGGCAGTAGGGGTGCCCCAATGCACTGTTCTGGTGATATCTGTGGTCCCATCCCTGTGGAAAAAGGGAACTAACACATCCAACTCTACTGAGCACTCAGGAGGAGGGGCCAGAGCCATGTGCTTCCTGTGTTTTCTACTTTTTTCTCCTGGGGTTTGAGTGACTGGCTTGAACAGGGCATGGTAGGAAACAAAAGAAAGATAGAGAACCAGGCGTGGTGGTGCATGCTTGTAACCCTAGCACGCAGGAGGTTGAGGTAGGAAGATTGGGATGGAAAAGTCAGCTTGTGTTACACAGTGAGGTCATTACAGAAAGAAAGATGGATGGTTGGGAGGGAGTAGGGAGGGAGGGAGGATAGGTACCACCATCAGAATCCTACCTCAGCATCAATGCACCAAAGAGACATAGCAGAGTTCTTGATGGTAAAAGTTGCTATGTTCAGGGCATTGTCTATCTTTCTTTCTTATAAATTACAGATGGGGAGACTGAGTTTCAGAGAAGTGACATTATCCTAATGCTCCCAAAATTGCTGTCATTTACCATCTATAGGACACTTCTGCAGCTCCCCAGATTACAGCAGAGCAGGCCTTCTTATTAAAGATGGGACGACTGAAGTCATTAGACTGTGAGGTCATGTCCCTCACCAAGATTTGGTAAAGCCAGGCTGGAGAAAATGCTGACTCCTCATAAGATGCTCTTTGCTATGAGCATGGCTTAGAATTCCACTGAAGTGAAGCCAGAGCTAGCAGGTTCAACTCACAATCACTAGCTGTAGTGGTTCCCCCAGGCTGGCACTAAGCATGCCCATTCCAGGGCTCTGGGGGTTCTCGAGAGTAGGTCATGGGGCGTGGGGGAACTTCTTCCTCAGGGGAGAAGAGGAAGTGAGGTGACTATTTCCCTACCTTACCCTTTTCTGAGCATGCGCTGACCCGACATGCCCCCACAAATTCACTTCCTCTTTCTCTGCGGCCATCTCAAGTTCACACAACATCAAACAAGTGGCAAGTACAGGCTGCTAAACGGAGCACACGGCAAGCCTGCTCCCCAAGAGGTGTGCTATGAGCAAGAGCCTCTGTCCTTAGTGCATTCACCCTTTCCACAGGATTGAAACCCAAAGAAACTGAATGACTGGCCACACAGTTCGAAGGAATACAGTTAGCTTATTCAGTATGACTGTCACATCGGACTGTTTAGTTGACACTGTACAAGAGAATGACATCTAAAGGGTTACTTCTTTCATCTGCCTCCATCTCCAGCCTCACAGGGCCACTTATCTTGCCACAGGGAATGGTCTGATGGCTCTGATGTGGGCTGTGTCTGGGGCTTGCATGAGTGGGTGAGAAAATGGGTGTTCGTGTTTGTGCAGCCAGGCAGATCTGTGTAAAGAATTTGCAGACTTGAAAAAATTACTTAAGCAAGTGGAGTCTTTTCCTAATTCCCACACAGGTGCTGCATGAGTGCCCCCATTATTCTGATCTCTGTGTGTTTTCTACTGTGCAGGCACCCCTAGTGGAAACACGAGGAGGCTGCTTAGGGCTTCTTCAATGCAGGTCTGTGCTTTAATCAAATGAAGACCTATGATCCAGTAAAGCCGGCTTTAGCCAGCCACTGGAAGCCCAGAATGTATGAGCTGAGAGCTAGGTCAAGGCATGATGGGGTGGACATACCAGTATTGCCCTCCAGAATCCACCAGGTACATCTCATCTGTAGACAGCTTGCGGTGCAGATCCTTGGTCGGGCTGGAAATGAGAATGAACTCTGAGAAGGGAGAATCTGAACCCTGAACTGGGAAAACAGGGCAGACACAAGGAGAAACATAACACCCTTCCCACTTGGGAGCTAGCCTTCAGGCTCTCTGCTCTGGGGAAATAACTATCTCCCAAAGGACCTCGGGAAAGCTCTTGGCTCTGACTGCAGCTACTGTCCTCAGCACACTTCTGTTTATCCTGCATGTGGCCAAGCAAGACCTTGGTCCCCCAGGAAGGAGCCAAGAGTCACGGAGTCTACTTGGTTCAGTCATCTCTGATCACAAAAGAACAAGCCAACAAGGGGCAAGAGGCCCGCAGCAGAGCAGAGAGGTGCTGGACCTACGCGCTCTTTCTCTCTAACTTCTTGATGTATCCAAGAGGGTCCCAAGGAGCAAGGGCATAGGAAGAAAGGGACTTCAAGGGTAGGGCTGGAGAAGAATATTTTAGAGGACTGAGGTATATCTACTGTGCCACTCTCTAGCTCCCATGGGCAAGGCTTGGGAGGAGGTACCAGAGAAGGGAATTCTCAGAATGCTAGGTCTTCCTCTGGAGGGCATCTGATCCCCCTTTCTACCACGTCCAGGCCAACCTGATGCATCTGGTTAACTTGGCCCTCCAAATTTTATCAGGTAGGCCTACCGTGGTTTTTTTCCTATGGAACCAAGCATCTGGACTAACATGTTCTGAACTTACTATAGTTGACTGAGGTTAAGTGGACAGGCCTATCTCCGTGTAGGGTCTTATGTGGGTGGTAGTCATGCCTGCATTTGCAAAGGCCACCCAGGAGGGACACAAATTCCTGGCCAGTCTAAGCTACAAAGCAAAATCCGTCTCAAGCTAGGTGTGGTGGTGCATACCTGTAACCCAGCACTTAAGAGGTAGAGGCAGGAACATCAGGAGATAAGACCCAATCTTGACTACATAGTGAGTTTGAGGCTAGCCTGGACTACATGAGAACTTGTCTCAAAACAAAACAGTAAAACTATCTCAGACAAAGGGATAACAGAAATAATTCACAAAAAGAAAGAAAGCTTCTAACAGCATCTATGCTTTCCTTAAACCTTAAAGACCCCAGCAACCAAGCACTCCCCAAATCCTAGCCTTTTAGGGACAAAAGCCACAATCTGGCCTTTTATTTTTAATAAGGAGATTCCAAACAGCAAAGTAGTTCCTTCCTTGACCACCCACAGTTCCGAAGGCCCCAGACCCTAAATGTTGACCCAAAGCTCAGAGCATTCCCTTCCCAACCCAGTACTCACAACCATGACCCCTGCTCACGAGTACTCTAGAAAATTCTTTGTTCTGAAGTACCTGTAATGGGCCAGGGCAGCATTCAGGCCACTAGCAGAGATGGTTTCAAAACTGGGTCCAGAGGAGAAGTTTGCATTCCTAGGCAGGGCAAAGTAAGGAATGATCAGAGAATGGTCCAGAGAGTAAGCTGTGACTGAGATATCTTACACAGCAAATGAAGGCCCAGCTGCTTTCACCCAAGCCTGACTCCATCTCCCTCTCCAAGCCCCATCTCCCCCAGCTCTTCTGGCCTGTCACCGTAGAGGGAGCACTCAAGTACAGAGAAGAATAGATCCTGGTTACTAATTCTTGGCCCTCTGCCTCCATTTTACTTGTGGGAGAGAGGAAAGGTAGTTCCCTGTATCTGAAAACCATCCTATCCATGTGCTATGTCTTGTACCACAAGCTACCTCAGGAAGCATTCTCCCAACCGGAAGCTCCCAAGAGCTCCAGCGCCCCCACCCCCACCCCCAGTCAGTCTTTAAACTGCGTCTGAGGCAGTCGCTAGGGGGTGCTGTTGGGTTGTCCCGCTTTCAGCAGGGCTGGGGAATGTCTTGCAACACCCCCTGCACAGCTTCCAGACCACCCACGAACTTGTCAATCTCACTTCCAAATGCAAGCAGGATCTTTCTTCCTCCTAAGGGACTAATTACAACTTGCTTCCATCCAGTCCCCACCTCCCCACCCCCAGCACGCGCACCAGAAAGATAATAAATCCAGTACCGTCGCAACTCATCAATGTGTTCTGCCCCAGAAAACTCATCCACCGTGCCTTTGGGCACGTTCTTCTCCAACCAGACCAAGTACTGGATCACAACCACAGCATCCCGCACCTGAGGTAGAAAGCACAATGGTGACTAAAAGTGAGCCAGAGTGACTGCCTCCTCCGTCAGGGAAGAAGAGATAGCTGCCCTGGGATTGAGCGCTCTAAAAATATGACAATTTTACTAGCTACTGGATAGCAAAGGATTCTCGTTAATGTTTATATCTAATCAGAGTATGCTCGTGGTTTTAAAAGCCTTCTTATCTTTAAAAATAGTTACTGAAGCGCTGCTGGCAGAAATGATAGGATATGTGGGATTTGTTTTAAAATAATCCAGCAGCAAGGGTTGGGAGGGGAGGGTCATGCATGGGAGGAGGTGTTTACAGATGAAACAGCTTTGGGTATGGCTTGATGACTGTGGAAGCTTGGTAATGGGGACATGGGGAATCTTATATTTTCTCTACTGTACTGTATGCTATTTTCTTAAGAAAAATTCTTTCAAAATGAGGTCTTTTATCCTAATGTTAAGACTATCCTAAGAAGAAGAAGAAGAAGAAGAAGAAGAAGAAGAAGAAGAAGAAGAAGAAGAAGAAGAAGAAGAAGAAGAAGAAGAAGAGGAGAAGGAGGAGGAGGAGGAGGAGGAAGAGGAGGAGGAAGAGGAAGAGGAAGAGGAAGAGGAAGAGGAAGAGGAAGAGGAAGAAGAAGCCAGGTATTGGTGGTGCATGCCTTTAATCCCAGCACTTGGGAGGCAGAGGCAGGTGGATCTCTGTGAGTTCGAGGCCAGCCTGGTCTACAGAGCGAGTTCCAGTACAGCCTCCAAAACAATACAGAGAAACCCTGTCTCAAAAAAAAGAATATTCTAAAAAGTAAACTGTCCTCTTGTCTGGCAGGAAATCGTTACTGGTTTAACACAGGCAGTGTTCAAAGCAGTGCACATCACCACATCTAAGCATTTATTCATCTGTATGGATATAAATATAGATATTTGTTGTATGCTCCTTGTTTTCGCTGAGAGTCTTCTTCAGGCTTCTCTCTGGAAGGTTAACCCATCAGACCTCCCAAAAGGCCATGCCATGGGGACTTTGGGGACTTACGTGGCTGGCCTTCAGGAGGGCCTGTTCCTTGCTGTTCTTCACAGCCTTCATTACCATTACTGGGGAATAGGTCTGTGTCACCAATTTCTCCTGTTGGAAGCACAGGCCAAAAGATGGACTAGAAGCACCATCCAGGATGAGCAGTGTTTACAAAGTACAGAGAGGACCCAGCTGGGCCGAGACTGTGAGCCTCGCTGCTCTTTCACCGCCATGCCCTCTCCTTTGGTTACTTTCTAGCTATCAGGTCTTTCCTCGTCCCCCGAACACCAGTTTCCTTGATGAATATTGTCCTAGTACCAGCAGTGAGGCCTGGCATGCCACAGTCGACAGGCAGTTCTAGCAGCATGAGTGTCTTGTATGTCTCAGAGCAGTTTCCAAATCCCAAGGATGTACTACGTCAGCCACTGGACTTCACAAGAACTAACTCCTGTAACTCACACAGCAACTCCTGTAAGTGCTCAGCTCCACTGCTATTTAGAAGAGACAGAGATCTAGACTGAATGAGCCATTTATCAAAGGTCACTGCACGGCCTTTTAGGAAAAGAGCTCCAGTCAGTAACAGGTTCAGCTGATTCTAAAGCTTCTTCTAGACCAGGCTGTATTTTGTCTAGCTTCTGTAGCTGTACAGGCTCTATGGACAGATACCCCTGCCTCCTCCTCCTCCCCCTCCTCTTCCTCAGTCTTCTCTTAGCGAGGCCTACAAGGGTGTACGGGGCACATTTGTTGACTGACTAGCTGGCCCAATGGCTGAGGGACCCCATTTTATGTGGACAGTTGTCACGCCTGGAGCAGAAGATGCTCAGTGACTGGCAAACCTACCTTGGGTATCACTTCATAGAGCCCATACGTTGTATAGCTGAGCCCAATCAAGATTTTTACATTGCCCGAGGCATAAGCCTTCACACTGTCACGAATTTGACTGTAGTCCTCAAGCTGCACACACATGGGTGATGTACAGCTTGTATTCAGGTACTGCAGGGTCTCGAGACTAAAGCGACTCTTGTTGACAAACAGCCTAGTGGAGAGGGAAGACAGTGAGGGTCCTGAGTACCTACCTTCTAAGGATAACACAAGGAACCAGAGGCATACGCCGGTCTTTTGATTCCAAAAGTCACAGGAAGCCAGCATAGAGAACCAAAAGTCAAGGGGTTAAGAACAGCCATTGGGAAGTCGCCTAGAGAAATCTGCTGCGGCAGGCACCCAAAGGCATGAGTACCTGAAGGTTGTGAGGTCAGTGGTACTGGATAGAGTGAGTTGGGAGAAATTCACAACAGTGAGCCAAGGAGAAGCTGTACCTGATAGAAGAATCCGTGAGCAGCGTGTAGGAGTAGAAGAAGGGGTTGTAGGGGATGTCACTACTGCGAAGGTTGAAGAGCCCTGAAAAAAGAATTGATGAGACTTTTTGAGGCCATTCTGCTTGGGGACAGGCATTTCTGACACCCATGCCCCCTCATTTGCTTTGAGGCCATTCTGCTTGGGGACAGGCATTTCTGACACCTATGACCCCCCTCATTTGCTTTGGCCTCAAGATTACTTGTGGTATTTGCCTCTGGTTGCTTCTCAATCTTCTTAGGGATCTTTGAGACTCTGAAGAAAGCTATGGATGTCTCCCAATAAAATGTAGATAGGTGACATTCAGCACACAGTATTGGTGTGCATCCTCCAAATGTCTGAAGCCCAGCCATACGAGCAGGGACTGAGCAGAAAGCCCTCATCCATATGGGGACAAAGTAGGGTTACTCTTGGTGTCAAAGCTGGGACTTTGAGTGGCCTGGATGACAGCCAGGGCTGCTGGTGGCTTTGCGGGCCTTCTCCCTAAGGAGACAGAATCACTGTGTTTTTCTGGTCAGTCCATTTCTTGAACGGCCTGTGGCCTTGCCCCACTTGCTTGGAGCTCCCCGACCTCCTTATTTTGCCGCCCTGAGCAGCTACTTTCTAATCCCACTGAGCTCCCATGGGCCATGACCATGCAGCTCATAGCAGTTGGTGAATATGTTATTTCAGGATGAGCTACATGCTGCAAGACCCAGGACACTTGACACTATAGGACCCCCTTGCATTCATAAACCCCCACCCAGGACACTTGACACTATAGGACCCCCTTGCATTCATAAACCCCCACCCAGGACACTTGACACTATAGGACTCCCTTGCATTCATAAATCCCCACCCAGGCCCAGGACACTTGACACTATAGGACCCCTTGCATTCATAAATCCCCACTCAGGACACTTGACACTATAGGACCCCCTTGCATTCATAAATCCCCTCTCAGGACACTTGACACTATAGGACCCCCTTGCATTTATAAACCCCCACCCAGGACAATTGACACTATAGGACCCCCTTGCATTCATAAATCCCCACTCAGGACACTTGACACTATAGGACCCCCTTGCATTCATAAATCCCCACTCACAGGCTGTCTCGTCAAGTGCTGATAGAAGGAGACCAGTTGGAGCCATGGTATGGTTCTTCATAGAGCTTCGAATGGTGGATACTTTTTCTTGCCAAGTGCTCCCTAGAAGCAAAGGAATCCCCCCCAAAAAAGTCTGAGTGACACACTTTGTCTTTGGTACAGAACTCCTGGGAAACTCCCGAAGGGTAGTAGTTTTCCTTTACTTCTGGTGGAGGAGATGGAACCAATGGCCTTAAACACTGGGCAAATGCTCCATGACTGAACTACTTAAGCTTTCTATGCTTCCAAAAGCAGTAGAATTCTATCTTCAAGCACTTGCATTATTAATGATGTGGGCCTTGGGTTCAGATGGGGGCTCCAGTAATCATCTTCCTATTAGTAACTAGGTGTGATCTTGGGCAAGTTACTTGACACCTCTGTGTGTTGTTCTGCACATCTGTTAGATGAGGGTGAGTCGTAATGGTAGTATCTACCTCAATAGGATTGCTACAAAGATCAAATGGATTGACATTTCTAAAGCTGTAGAAGGACATTTGCTGAATCTCACACTGCTTCTTTTGCCCTGTCAGTAAGCATAAAGAAAGGAATGGAAGAGTTGCTGTAGAAGGGCAAAGGGGGAGAGGACTGGGATTGTGTTTAACTTGCCCTGCAGCAACTCCAGCACTCAAGGAGCCATAGATATTGGACTTGTTGTGCATTGTTTTAATTCTTACAGACTCCATTTTGCAGACAAGGAAAGCGAGGCTTCAGAGAGGTAAATCACTTGCCCAGAGTTTCAGAGCTGAAGGGGTAGAGCTGAGATTTGAACTCATGTCTGTGTGATGGGCCTGGCCCACGGTCCTAATCTGTTCAAATACTAAGCTCTCCTATGAGCATTTTCAGTCTTCTAGGTGGTCTTCAAACTTTTTCCAGTACTGTCCTTTTTAGAATGCATGTATCTGGTTTCCAGGAGTTCAGATTTCATCTCCTATTTCTGCCTCCTCCGAGGCATATAAAGTCTCTAGACAGCACTAGGGAAAAAAACTGCCAGAATGTTATGAGCGTCAAGACTCCTGCTTGGGCCCAGATACAGAATGATAACTTAATGTTATTAAAAAACTTTATGCAAATGGGTAAAAATACTCAACTAGAACCAAAAACTTTGGGTATATATACTTTTTAGGTTTATTTTATTCTGATATAACAGACATAATATAAAATTTATCATTTTAGCCTTTGTAAAGTACACAATTCAGCTGGCTTTCAGTACATTCATAGTATTGTGCAACCATTGCCGGTATCTAATTCTAAAACATTTTCATCATCTCCAAAGGAAACCTTATACCCATTAAGGAATCACTCCCCATTTCCTCTCCTTCCAATCCCAGGAAATCACTAATCTATTTTCTATCTCCATGGATTTGCCAATGCTGGGTGTTTCATATAAATGGAATCTTATAAGATGTGATTCCTTTCACTTAAAATTATGATTAAAATTCATGAGTATTACTTGGTATTGTGGCTCATGACTCTACTCCTAAAACTTGGGAGGCTGAAACAGGAGGGGGTCACCATGAGTTTGAGGCCAGTTTAGGCAATATAGGAAGTTTAATGTCAGCCTAGGTTACAGAGTAAGACCCTGTCTCCAAAACAAAACAAAACAGAAAACACCAGCAACTTATAACTCACAAAAAGAAAGATGTGTGAATATGATTCCTTTTGAGAAAACAAAGTCACCCAAATGGTCTGATGTGTGAGTGGCTAACTTTCCCCCTGCCATTCTTTGCCTTTGCCTCCCCACGATACCTTTAAAAACTACACATGGAGGAAAAAAGCCCTCAGCCATGTAGGGACAGAGTAGTGTCACTCTGGGTGTCAAAGCTAGGACTTTGAATGACCCAGATGATAACCATGTCTGCTGTGTGTGTGTGTGGATGCTTTGCCTGCATGTTGTCTGTGTGTCACATGCATATGGCACTTATGGAGTCCGGAAACGGGTGTCAGACCCCCTGGGACTGGAGTTACAGATGGTTGTGAGTTGCCATGTGAGTGCTGGGAATCGAACCCACATCCTCTAGAAGTGCAACCAGTACTCTTACTGTTGAGCGCTCTTCAGAATCATACCACTCTGCTTCCCCTCAATACAATTTCTTAAAAGAGAAGGCCCATGATCTTAGCGTTTATTTGGTAATGGAAATAAGGAAAATTCACTTTTGTCTAGTCTTGAAGCTTAACTCTGACTCCCTTCTCCTTGAAGATTAGTGATCCTCAGCATCTCCTAGCTCATGGGAAGTGACAAAATCCACGTGAATTCTGTCCCAATCCCTGGTAGTCATTCTTTCAAAACCCTTTTATCCTCACATTTCCCTGGCACCATGGTGGCCTTTGATATCTGAGGAAGGTGAGTGCTTTTTAAGATCAAATGCTCATAGATAGCCAGTCTCTTTAAAAACTAGTCAGGGTACACTCAAGTGACACTGGAACACAGAAATTGGACACTGTTTCTACTTGTTTCATCATAGCCACAATTTTGAAATCACCTCCCTCCCCCTGTTTTCTTGGCCCCTTTCTAAGTCAGAAATAATATGTAGACTTGTATGTGGAAAGGGGCGTCTCAGATTGCTCAATGTGACAAGAAATGCAACTCTGCTGGCCCATTCATAATTTCCAGGGAGGTGAAAGCAGTCAGTGACCAAGACCCTGATTTGTAATAGGTCCCCTACCCTGATCAGGATTAGTTATTGTTTAAAAGAACCATAATGCAAACTGATCTTTTATATCAGATTAAGATAGTGCCAATGAGGTCATGGTTACAGATGTTAGAATTTTCTGGGTCAATTAACCTTCTTTTGTGGTCCAGCCAAAACCCGAACCCTCTTCTGTGCCACAGAGTGACATTGAACTTAGTCACTGACTTCTGTCGAAGTCAGTCATGTCTTAAATCTAAATTCCTCACTGGAGTAGAACCAGAAGTAAAGGACCAAATGACTCAACCAGTTTCCAATACCAGATAAACAGCTAAGAACATGGGCCTTCCCTCTTAAGAAAGTAATTTGGGTGTGGGTAGAGTGGGATGATAAGTGAAGAAGGCTCAACAGTAAAAATATTGATTGCTCTTCTAGATGATGTGGGTTCGATTCCTAGCATCCACAGGGTAACTCACAACCATCAGTAACTCCAGTCCCAGGGGATCTGACACCCTTTCCTGAACTCCATAAGCGTTGTATGCATGGGATACACAGACAACACACAGGCAAAGCATCCATACACATAAAACAAAAATAACAACTGATGCCTCAAAAAACCAAAACCCAACAAACAAAAAACCAAACCTGAAACATTTTTTTAAAAGAAAGGTTTGTTGTTGTTGAACTTTCTTCAACTCTCTTGTTTTTCCTCCCTTTCTGCTGTCTCTTTCTTCAAATTCTAATGCTGTTCATTTCAGTATTTTCTAAAAATAGTTTAGGAACCTTTGAACTCTGTGAGGAGACAGAGACAAAGACATTCTACATTTTAACCAAGCATCTCAGCTAGTTTGTCAACCATTACTTTGTTGCCTTGGTTAATGACATTTTCAGGGAGAAAAAACAGGCAGCAGCCCTGGGGACCCATGCTGGGAGGGATCCTTGTTTGTACAGATTGGTAAGGACAATAGGCTTATGGAATCACCTGTAAATTCTTTTGGCAGGAAATAAATGGGCTGACTTGGCACTGGGGGCCTCTCTGACCCCCATGCCAGGTCCACAAGGTTGGTTGGAATGGATACCAGGCGTCTGTTGGAGTCTTGGAATTCCAGATTATATTTCTCCCAGGAATCTGCAGAGACAGGAAGGAGTCACTTGCCCCTTGTCCATTTGTAACTCACAGAAAACTGACCCAGGCAAAATCCTGCAGCCTTGCCTTTGTTTGGCTACTATGGCTCCAGGTGCCCAAAGCCTGCTCTAGGCAATGGTCCTCTGAAAAACGTATCTCTTCTTCACAGCGTGTCTTCCATTTGTCTCTTTCCGTTTTCCAAATCTAATTGTCTTACTCCCACCTTGAAGCTGTCCACTGTCAACTAGCTAATCTTGCCTTTCTCTGCCCCACCCCCAGGCCAGCACTAGGGACTGAACCTGGGACCTTGTGGATACCAGGCAAGTATTCTACCATTTCACTATACCCCTGGCCCTAATCAGGTCATTTTAAAGTGTCAGTGATTGGGGCAGTCCCTCTGAGGTACAAACAATTTTTATTAGGAACTGATGTCACCATTCAGAGGAAGAGTGATGTTCAGGGCTTTGGATAAGTTAACAAAGAAGTTAGTTTGGAAGTAGGAACTCTTTGATGCATATTCATGAAGTCTATCCTTGATGGTTTAGACTGTCCAGCTGTCTGGGGCGCCAGAATTTAGGGAACTGTATTCTATGGGACCCTGTTTTGTTCAAAAGCCCTCTCTACACTTTTGACACTTATAAGCTACCTTCCAGAAAATGTTTTTAAAGAGATCTCAAGTACCATAATTGTTGGTGTCCCAGGACCCAGGCATGACTCTGGGGTCAAGAACACGTAGACCTACTTACCCACTGGATCTTAATTATTCCAAGTCTTCTAGGTTGGCTTTCTGCATATTTTGTAAAGCTTTTATTCATTCTTTTAGCATATTTTAATTACACAATGTTGTAAAATATTTCTACAGTCACAACTTCAAGATACCCTGTGGCCATATTGCCCCTCTTTCTAAGCACATATATTTGTGTACCTCCCAGGAGCCAGAGCCACCCTCCTTAGCAGCTCAAACAAATCCAGAGACTGAGAGTAAAACATACCAACAGAGAAGAGGAAGGGGTCGAAGCCCACATGACCTCCGGCAGGGACTTCAGCGAGGATCCAGGTGACAATGGAAGAAATGCTAACTAAAAGATGGGAGGGAACACAAAAGTCACTTCCTAGAACAGCATCAGACCCTATAGCCAGACTTTTGTCTGTGACAGTCCTGCTGCCTGTGTTCTTTATATCTGTCTTAAAGATCAGAGATGCCCTCCTATTTCCTGAATGTCCAACTGAGACCAATCATGGCCTTGCAGACAGCCACTCACCTGAATTTCCCCAAACCTAGTCTAGGGGACAAACCCATCTACCTTCCTTGTGGAGTTCCCAGTTGCAGTCCATCTGCCTCTCAGCCTGAGTCCAGTAACGACTGTCTGTCCAGACGGCTGCCTTCCCCATGGTCACCACAGCAGTACCTACAGCAGAGCAAAGCAGAGCAGTCTAGAGGTGAGAATGAAGGTAAAAGGGAGGGGTGTGACTTTGTTGAGTGTGTAGTGTAGTACTCGCTCTGTCACAAGGGTCTCTAGTATGAGTTTGTCTCCTCCGTTGGAAGAGATAGGAGATGTTAAGGGCACACTTGGGGGAAACCTACAGAGAGAGCTCCTCCAGCAAACCAGCTCTGTTTTGTGATGTAGGTCCCTGTAGAGGGCCTTTGGAACTTTTAGTAGGAAAAGAATCAAGTTGGCTCCTGCCAGTCTAAAAATGTGGGCTGATAAAGATGGCAAACTAGGTACCTATCTGAGGATGGGGGGGGGGAGACAAATACAACTGTGGTAGAGAGAATAAAGGCTCGCAACTGGGGAGGCAGAGCCACTTGAGGCTCAGGAAGGAATGCGTGAGGAGCAACAAAGGAAGCTGTCTGTATTGAAGGGGGCAGGATCAGGACAGGAAGGCCCTTCAGGAATGGAGACATCAAACAGGGCCTCGGTATTTATGGTGTGATGTTGTCTGTGAAAAGATCCTATAAAATAAAACCTTATCCCCCAATGAGCTATTATGTAAAAGGAAGAGCAAGTTTCTTGTCAATAGATGTGGAAGTAGAAATTGCTTCAGAAACCAGGTCCAAGGAACACTGTGCTGAGCCTGAGTGTGGCAGAGGAAACAAAGTGTGGGAAGGAAGACAGGAGGGCCAGCTCCTATGCACAAGTGTGGCCATGGGGTATGAGATATTTGACCTGGGCAACATGCTGGGTTCATGGGAGTGGGAAGAATGAACACCAGCCTTTGGTCCTGGTTGCTAAGGAACTGGCCATAGCAGGTGTTCTATGATCAGCTCAGGTCTACCAATGAGAGAGGGGAATGGCTGTTACCTGCAGAGCCTGTGAAGCCTGAGATCCATGCTCGCCTCTCATCATGTTTGCCAATATACTCACTCTAGGAAATCAACAACACCGTCATTAACTTTCTTCATGGAGTCAGATGCCAAGCAGAAGGTCCCAACTATGTTTTGGGTTCTTCCTGTCTTGCCACACCTGGCATTTCTTCCCAAGAAAGCCTCTGTAACTCCTTCAGCACACTCTCTTCTTTACTTTGCAAAAACTGTCTCTTGGGGTGTCAAGCCCACAGTGGAGCACTGGACTGGTTACATCAGATTGCTCTGCAATGTTTACCACCATGGTCATAATGCAAATTCAGTATTGTCTTGGGCCATGCCTTTTGCTATTCCCTTCAAATATCATTTCTTCCTCCAGAGTCTAGTACACTGTATTGGGTACTTCATTAATAACGTTTGCACTGAGCTTTATACACTATTGGCCAGTTAGGCATCCATATTCGTGAATTCTATATTTGCAACTCGTATTAACTTGTCCTTGGTCAAAAATATCAGAGAAAATTGGGATGGCATTTGGTATATGCTGTTAATTGTCATTATTCCCTAAGTAAAACAGTATGGTAACATTTATATAGTATTTGAATTGTATTAAGCATTATAAGCCTTCTAGAGATGATTTAACACATATAGAAGGTTATGAATAGATTATATGCAAACACTATGTCATTTTATATAAGGGAGTTGAAACATCATTCTTTTGGACTGTAGATACCAGGAGATGACTTTATGTTGCTTCTCATCCTTGAAGATATATCGTTGTCATTTTTGCTAAAAGAAGCTCTGATACTTAGTCAAACTTCTTCAGCATCCCAGCAGGTCAGAAATTAAATGAAGCAGATACATTGACTTTGAACATGCCTTTTCTTCTAGCTGGCTTGATGTGAGGAGCTAGATGAAGTAGAGGCTGAGCTACCAGTGGGAAAAGGTGGGCTGGACAGGCAGCACTGCCATTTGGGGGAAAGTAGGTCTTATATAGACAGTCACCTTGTTTTCTGTCTCCTCTTTCCTCTTCCCACACTTGTATAGTCTAGCACCCTGGGTCATTTCACTGCTCCACTCAGCAGGGTCTGAGATAGCCTGGATTAGGAGGGAGCTTAGAATTCTTCCAGGTTTATTTACAGTGATACTCCAAACATTCTTTCTGGAGCTGTCATCTGGGAAGTGGTCAAAATCTCTTCTGAAGTTGTTTTAATTTTAAACATTGTGTGTGTGTGTGTGTGTGTGTGTGTGTGTGTGTGTGTGTGTGTGTGTGCGCGCGCACGGTTATAATGTCATTTCTAGAGGAAAATTGGCCCTGCTTTTCTTCCAACGACAAGAGGTTTGTTCTTTCAGTTGCCTTTAACTAGTGTACGTGAGCTTTCCATTTTCATTCTTTTCACTGTGAAATGCTTTCAACTCTTGCTAGCCTCTTGTTCGGGCCCAAGTATAGAAGAAGGAAAAGGAAAAGGCAAACGAGAACAGAGCTGGTCCTTACCATGTGTGCATCTGTGTCTGGGACGATGTAGGCAGTGAGATTCCAGGCCTTAATCTGCTGGCGGAGGGCTGCGAGCCGTATTGTTGTATTGACTGCAGTAACTGGCAGGTACTGACAGATAACAGGGAGACACCCAAATATATGCATTGCTTAAAGAAAATGATACCCAGGACTGCCTCTAGAGGAGCCCACAGCTTCTCCTGAGGGTGAGTTTAGGGGTTTTTAGACCATATTTAAGAGTCTTGGGGAGGCCAAATGGTAGTAGTGGTGCATGCCTTTAATCCCAGCATTTGGGAGGCAGAGGCAGGTGGATCTGTGTGAGTCCAGCCTGGTCTACAGAGAGAGTTCCAGGACAGCCCAGGGCTACACAGAGAAACCCTGTCTAGAAAAACAAACAAACAACAACAAAACAAACAAACAAAAAGAATGATGGGCTCAGCCATGTGTGGTGGCTGAGGCAGAGGCAGGTGGATCTCTGTGAGTCCAAGGACAGTCTGTTCTATACAGTGAGAGCCTTTCTCAAAAAGAAAAAAAACAGAGGTGAGGGGAGATGGGGTGGCTGCTGAGAGTATTTGTTCTTGTAAATTAAGCTAGGTAGAGATGGAAGTATTTTAGAGATTGAAGAAAGACCATTTGTGACAATTAAGGAACTGAAATGTCCACTCACTAGATATGTGGATGAAAACTTATAGGGGTTTCATCTCTGGTCCCAGGCCAGGTATGGGCAGTCCCTTTGGGAATATCTTGAGAGTACAGTTGCCAGATTCAATGAGCAAAAGTACAGGACACCTATCTGGTTAGATTTGACTTTCAGTTAAGCAAGGGATATTTTTTCCCTTTTCACCATTTTTTAATTTCTTTTACATACCAACCACAATTTCCCCTCCCACCCTCTCCCCCTCCCACCCTCCCACCTCCCTCCTCCTCCCCCATCCACTCCTCCACCATCTCTATTCAGATAGGGGTAAGGCATCCCATGGGAATCAACAAAGCATGGCATATCAAGCTGAGGCAGGACCAAGCTCCTCCCCAAGGGACCGTATATTAATATTAGTATATTCCATGAACTGCTTGGGGCACACTTTAATACCAAACTATTAGCACCTGAAATGTAAATGAAATCAAGTGTCCTGCTTCACATCAAGCAACTCTACTTTTCCAGTAGTTGTCTGTTGACCCCAAATAGTACTGGAGAGTGAATGAGTACCCCAGCATTTATGACATCTCCCAGAAAGTTCTCTTCAAGCCAGATATTTCTTTAGAGGGACTTTTATCTTTTGAATGAAAACCGTGTTTTTTCTCGTTTGTTTGTTTTCTTTGCCTTATCCTCAACAAGAAATCTAGATTTGTTGGAATATGAAAATGCTGTGGCTTACACATCTGCTTGCTGGCCATAGTGGTCCTATAAGGTTGCTATTACATACAGATGTTCTCCGTGTTTACCCTGTGGCTCAGCCTACTGCTGGAGCTCACCCACTTCCTCATTCTTTGGAGCCCACCCCTGCCCAGACTTCTTTACCCCCTGTAGTTGTGGGGACAACCACTTTCTTGCCTTTGGCTCCCATTTGCCAACCTCGGCCTCCCTCTTTTGCCTTTCAGCTGGAGCTTCTAGTTCACTGGGTTCCTCCCTTGATCCTTTTCTGCTTCTTTCAGTTTCCCTCCAGGACATCGGTTCTCAACCTGTGGGTCGTGCCCATTAGAAAACAAATATTTTCTGATGGTCTCAGGAACCCACAACCATACATTTTCATTGCTACTTCGTAACTGTAATTTTGCTACTGAGTAGTATCTCAGTTCCTACGACCCACAGATTAAGAACCACTGCTCTAGAATTTCTGTATTCATTCCTTCCATTTCCTTCCTTGTTTCTGCCTAGCCTCAGTTAAATTAGACCAGTTAGCGGTCTCTCTCATCATCCACCCTCTGCCTCCCGCCTCGTGGAAGCTTCCGAGCCCCAGGCCAGGGCAGAAACCAACAAGCTGTGGAAATCAGTGGATCTGAGGAGTGGAGCGCCCGTACTGGCTATGTTAGATACCTGAGCCGCTGCTAATGATAAGAAGCCGGGGCCCCAGAGTGCAGACATGAGAAGAAAGCCTGTAGGAGAGGCTAGCAACTGGGCCAATAGGGGATGGAGAAAATGAAGGATGGGCAGGGCATGTGGGGTGGGGCCAAGGCCTTACCGGAGGGTTGGTTGAACAGTTTCTCACGTCTTCTCTTCCAAGGTCTCCAGGTTGTGGGTAACTCCAGGCACTTGCTAGGGAGTAGGAGACGAACATAGGGTTATTCGGGGACCAAAGAGCTCTCACAGAGTGAAGGGACATCTTCCCTTAGCCTGCAGGAGCCGTATGTATGCTTTGAAACACACCACGCTGGCCAGCTCTAGTTGAGACTAAAAATAATCATATTTCCTGGGAAATGAGACTGAGCTGGATAGCACCCTGGGTTATGCTCACTGACAAGTGATTGCTACTTTTGGATGGGTTTGTATTCATTATATCATTTTTTTTCTTCTAATCTAATTGTGTCTTTTCAGGGTCTAGTAAAGTGGGAAAATTGAATAAACTAAAATTTTAAATTAAATTTTCTTTGAAATGCCCCAGAGGGCCTTGATAAATAATCACCTCCACTTTCATGTTGTATGCGGACGATCTATTTAAATTCAAGGGTCACTTATAGCCTTTCTTACAATCCCAGTCTCTGCTTACTATTCTAGGCTCTGGTTAAATACAAGACAGCAATCCCTCCTAGTCCAACATCATCACCTGGTGGGGAGAGGTGAATAAACATTTAAAGAACACCTACTGTGTGCCAGATATGGAATTCAGTAATTTACAAGTGAGCATAACACTGCATGCCTGTATTACCAACGCAGGGGAGGCAGGGGCAGGAATTCAAGATTATCTTTGGCTATGTTGCAAGTTTGCAGGCAGCCTGGACTCCATGAGAGCCTCTATTATCAAAAGGTAATACAGAACAAAATACAAATGAGCTCAGCAACGTAACTGCTGCAAATCATGTGCCACATGACACTATTGAGGTCAGTTGTGGTCAACCAAGGGCTACGCATGTAACAATGACCCCATATTATAGTCTAATGCTATTATAGCCACTTGAGTTTTTTAAAAGTATATTCCAGGTTGTCATGTAACAAAAAATTGCTTAATGGTATATTTCCCAGAATGCAGTCCCATTGTCAACTGGCTACAACTGTATCTCCTCTAATATTTGTGACAACTCCATGAGAAATGTATAATTATTTGTTTTCTATAATGGAAGATACCAAGGTCCAGGTAGGTTTCATAATTTGTTCAAGTTTTGCCACAGTAAATCAGTGGTTAGATGGAGATTTGAACCCAAGACATTAAGGAGAGAGAAGAGGGTGGCATTGGCAGTGTGGCTCAGGGACGAAGCATTTGCATACTTCAAAAAAATTACAAACTCCCCAGTTTTAGTCCTTAGCACCACCAAAGAAATAGGTGTTCCCTTTCCATCAAGCAGAGGAAGTGGTCCTGGAAAGGGAGTACCACAAAAGGACCATAGAGACCTAATTTCCAGCTTGGACTCTGTACCAAATTTGGTATGATGCTAAGAAAGTACCCTACCCCATGCTGGGTGGAGGGGGAGTGGTGGTGGTGGCGGGACAGCAGCAGCACAGACCTTTCATCCCAGCACTGGGGAGTCAGAGGCAGACGGATCTCTGTGAGTTCAAGGCCACCCTGGTATACAGAGTGATTCCAGGACAGGCTCCAAAACACCCTAATATTCACTGAACATGTTTTTAAGTGCCTACTGTGTGTCAGGCACTAGGCTATCTCTCTTAGCTCTGGGGCTATGTAAAGGAGGCCTGGATTAGAGACGCTTCCTGACGTGAAAGTCCAATGACTTCTTAGAGTCCCTCTTTCCACCTCTTGAGACTTAGGGCAGATACTTCCCTGGAGGCCGTGGAGGACTGAGTACAGGGAGATGCCATCCTTCTATCTTATAAGTGGCTTGACAAATATGAGGAAAGTAGCTGGGCTGTAACATCATGACACGGCCTCATAAACTCAAAGGAACAATGCTGTTAATCTAAGAAAACAACCCCCCAGTTCTGTAGGAGCGGAACAATGCTGTTAATCTAAGAAAACAACCCCCCAGTTCTGTAGGAGCAGCTCTTAAGCAAAATGACAGTGCTAAGTTGCCAACGTAGGAAGTGGGCAAGCAAAATAACAGTGCTAAGTTGCCAACGTAAGAAGTGGAACCTAGCCAGTCCACTTTCCTCTGAACACCAGGATCTATCACTCTCTCTCTATCACAGGGGTGGTACCAAGGAGATATTCATTCACTGGATGCTGAATTAATGAGCAGGTACTACTGGCAGAGAACAAAGAAAGATTTCCCCAGGACCCGGGATAGGGGTGGGAAGCTGAACTGGGTACCTGGTTGGAAACAAACAGGGCACCATAGATGTGATGTAATATTCTCTCATTGATCTCTTCTCTTGACAAGGCCTCAGCACTACTGACCTTTTACCTGCCCTGTCCTGCCAGGCCTTGATTGTATTAGCAAGAATTCTGCTATGTCTGTTTGGAAAGATCCCCCCACCCTTCAATATCTGATCACCTTCAAGAGTGGATCAGATTTCCTATCTGCTGCCCTTGACACCTGATTACCCTGGCCTACCCTAAATTCTTGCTAAACTGACAGTTTAGCAAGAATTCTCCATCCCTGGACCTTCAAGGATTCGTTCCTTTCAGCAACTTTCTGGGCAGCAAGTCCTCTAGTCCTAAGTGGTTCTAAATCTCTAGCAGTCTGTGTATATGCCCTACCTGTCTCCCTTCTGCAAGGCCCTTACTGCAGTCGTTTTTAAAAAGTCACCAACCCAATGAATGCTGCACTAATTTGGCACAGAGTGAAAAGGTGCCAAACTAGACTTGATCCAAGTCATAAAAGCCCTGTAGGAGGACTTTTCTTCAAGGCACCGGGACAAAGAGAAAAGAGATAACCTGGGGTCCTAGCCCTGACTCCAAACTTTTCTGTGCCTGGGGCGAAAGTTCAGAGCTGTCTGCCAGGAGAGGCCGGGTGCACATACCACAGAGGAGAACAAGCCAGGGGTAGCAGCACCAGTGGGCTTGGGCCATTGGGTCTCCAGATGCTGGCGATGAGAAGATCAAGGGACAGGGGAGAGGACTGGGTTGTTTGGTGGCCTCTTCCTCCTGGCTTTTCCTGGGCAGTAGCAGGCAAGGTTGGACGGCTGTGTCCTGCTGCTGGATGAGGATCCTTCTTTAATCTTTTGTTTCAGAGGAGTCTGGGGAGCCACAGAGGGCAGAGGAGCCCAGGCAACCTGTGCTGGTTTGTTGTGGCTTAGAGTGGGGTGTGAGCCTGCTCCAGGGCAGAGTCCAAAGATCGCAGAGCCCAAGGATCAACAGCTGGTTTCAATCAGCCAGCTTCTCCCAGCCCCCTCTTCAGCAGCCCTACCTCAGCAATTCAGCAGTTCCTGAATTCTCTTCCCCACCCTCCAACAAGCTGTTTCCCATTAGCTACTTCACATCAGGCACTGGGTACAGCCCTGCTTTTGCCTTGGGGTGGATCTCTGTTCCTAGTTCTGCTCCTCCTGTGTCAGAAAAACTCTCTCTCTCTCTCTCTCTCTCTCTCTCTCTCTCTCTCTCTCTCTCTCTCTCTCTCTCTCTGTGTGTATTTGTGTGTGTGTGTGTGTGTGTGTGTGTGTGCCTGTCTGTCCCTCCCTCCCTCTCCCCTCCCCACAAGCTCTGCTGCCCCACCCCAGGGAGGTTGATTGGGGCTAGCTGTGGGGTTACTTTCTAGAAACTGACATGAATGTCCCCTGAAAGATACCATCAGACCTTGCCTTGGGATCCCACAGTCCCATTCAGTTGCATATTCTGGGTTTTGCAAGCTCTTTAGGGACCTTGATATCTGGGAGGAATACCTTTGAAGACCTAAGGATTTGGAGGGACCGGGGACTGGCACTGAAGTGGGAAGAAGACCTAGGAGGAGTTTGTCGTCTCCGAGAAGAAATCCTTTGGACACAGCTTCCAGAACAGAGATCTGGCCACCTTGCAGTGTGGCTCATTAAGCAGTAGTCAGTTTCCTCAGTGAGTTTCATGCCACACCAAAAGCAGAGATTGTGTGCCCATGTGCTAGCAGGTGCTCGAGCTCTCTCCCCCTCCTCTCTCCTCCCCTTCCCTCCCCTCCTCCTCCGCTTCACTCCTCCTTCCCCCCCCCCCATAGTCACACCAACTCTGAGACAACTCCAAAGAAAAGCTTTCTAGAACCTTTGGGGGCCCTGTGAGCCTAGAAAGAAATTCTTCCAAGTGACAGTTTATTATTCGTTTTTTTTTGTTTTGTTTTTCAAGACAGAGTTTCTCTGTGGCTTTGGAGGCTGTCCTGGAACTCGCTTGGTAGTCCGGCTGGTCTCAAACTCACAGAGATCTGCTTGCCTCTGCCTCCCGAGTGCTGGGATTAAAGGCGTGCGCCACCAACGCCCGGCTATTATTCGTTTTGATACAGGGCTTTGTATCAAAAGATCAAAAGCCTAGCCAGTCTAGCCTTGAATTTACAATCCTCCTGCCTCAGCCTCCTGACTACTAGGATTACAGGTATCAGCCATCATGTCCAATTTCAACTTTACTTTTAATGTATTTGCCTCCTGTTTGCAACACATAATAAATTTAAAGTGGCTTTCACTCCATCCTCCTTCCCCTCCCCAGGGCAGGTGAGGCCCTCCATGGGGGATCTCCAAAGTCTGGCATATCATCCAGGGTGGGGCCTTGGCCCAACCCCCATGTGTCCAGGCTGGTGGGGGGCAGGGGAGGAAGGGAGGGAGAGGGAGCTGGGATTGACATGTGAAGCAAGCTTGTTTCTAATTCAAATAAACATAAATAAATAAATAAATAAAATGGCTTTCGACAGTCCATTTAGGAATGATGAAGTATGGCAGAGCATGGTGGCGCACGCCTTTGTTCCCAACACTAAGGAAGCAGAGGCAGGCAGATCTCTGTGAGTTTGAGGACAGCCTGGTCTACAAAGCGAGCTCCAGGACAGCCAGGGCTACACATAGAAACCCTGTCTCAACAAACAAACAAACAACGCCAAAAAGAATGATGAAGTGTTCCTAGCTTGGATGTGGGATCATGAAGTCCCATCCTTATCTGAGGAGCTATTGGTAACCGATTACTGTTATGGGAGGGAGAGTCTGGTTTTTTTCCAGATACGTAGCCCTTGAGAGGCTATCCATGCTTCAGTAGATGGTCCCACCCCCATGCACATACAGGCAACACTAACTGGACTGGGGTAGATTTAAAAGTAAGTGCAAGAAGTTGGGAGGGAAAAGTAATGGGATGAGGTGTTGTGGAATATTATATTAACCGGGCAAAGATGGGTTACATTTGTTTGTGCTGCAGAATATTACTTTAACTGTGTAAAGGTGAATTACGTTTGTTTATGCTGTATTGCATCTGTTTCATCTTGCTTGCCTAAGGCACCTGATTGGTTTAATAAAAAGCTGAAGGCCAATAGCTAGGCAGTGGAGGGATAGGCAGGGCTGGCAGGCAGAGAGAATAAATAGGAGGCAAAATCTAGGACTGAAAGAAGAAAGAGGAGCGAACAAAGGGGATGTCCAGGGCTATAAACGAGGCAGCCGCTAGCCAGTTAGACACAAGAAGCAGTGAAAATGAGATATACAGAAGGAAAGAAAAGGTAAAAAGCCCCAAGATGAAAGGTGGATAAAGAAAAACAGTTAATTTAAGTTAAAGGAGTTAGCCAGAAATGAGCCTGAACAAGGCCAAGCATTCATAACTAATAAGAAGCCTCCATCTCATGATTTGCGAGCTGGTTGGTGATCTAAAAGAAATAGCCTGGTATAGTGGGATAGTAGAGGAATTGGAGGGGAGATAATGGGAGTGGATTTGATCGAAACACGTTATATGTGTGTATGAAATTATCAAACAATAAAAAAATGAATAATGAAGTAGATAGACCTTTTTGTAGAGGGGAAGGGAGTACTTTCTGGGTCTTCCTGACAAGGCAGAGTCAAAATAGGTGAGGACACTCAGTGGCCTCTATCTTCAGGGGGCGGGGAAGCAAAGGGCAGCCGTCCCCAACCTCAGGGCCAAGAACTGGGAGACGTCCATGTCATTCCATGACTGCCAAAGCTCTTATCTCCCCCTCCACCCCTGCCCCATCCTCTCTTCCTCACCCTTTCCAGAACTGGTGAAGAAGTAGTTCCCAGAAATGGGAGGACTGCTTAAGCAGTCACTTCCTTGTGTTGTAGCAGCCACCTCATAGGGCAAGCATGGGCTCCTGCAGAGCTAGCCTTCAAGGACAGTTACTGTCAGTGGTTATCTAGGTGGCCTCAGGCAGTGATTTCACTTATCTTCACCTGTGACATGCTGTTACCAAAACATGAAAGTCTTCTGGTTTGACAAGGAGCAGAGCAGGTGAGCACAGTAGTTTTTTTCTTTTGGTTTTTTTTTTTTTATGAAGCTGCTGCAGCATGCCTGCTCAAGCAAAGTCTAAATTCTTTCTGTTTATTCATGGACATGCATGACCAACAGCAAAGCAGGTCTCCACTACATCTTGTCCTTTCTGTCCTTGGCACCAGCATTGCTGAAATGGCAGTTATTGTTACAACAGCAAAACTTCGTGGGATCTAGGTTTCAAAAGCAATCCAACAACCCAGGCATCCAGCCCTCATCTTCTGAACTCTGTCCTGGGATGTCTCCACTGGGTACGTAGCCTTCCACTTCCATCCCCTGGGGCCTTGCCTTGGCCTTGGTTGTGACAATTACCTCACCTGCCTGATCCTCAGCTTCCCTTATCTCCTTATCAAGAAACCACTGTCTTTGCTTTCTTCGTCTTGTGGACTTGACCTCAAATATTGGCAACAGTCCTGGAGTGGAGAGCAATAATTCAGGATGGGCAGGGTGAATGGCCAAGGGTCCTTTGTATCAAAGTTGTTTGGAAACCCATGAGTCACACACTACAGTCCCCCTGTGACCTGCACAGACAGTTCACTTCTGCTGTTACATCTTCGGACTTCAGACCTCGCTAAAGGCCAAGTCCTGAAATTGGAGAAGTTGCTTTTCAGGGTCTCTCTCCACCATGCCTCCTTTGCTTTCTTCCTTACATCCCAACTTCTGACCTGGATCTGTCCTGTCTCAGAACAAACAAACAAACAAACAAACAGAAAAGAACCCAGACAAAAACACATCTCATTTGAGTATTTTTTAAACTTTACCCTAATCCTTTACTTTCATAGTTTTCCCTTTCCACATCACCTATTCCCGAGGGCAGGAGTTTGTTGTTAGAGAATTTTGTCTTCCCTGGGACACTCAGGGTAGGATTAACATGAATTTGTTGACACTAAATCTCAAGCATGCATGACTCAGCTTTCCCATCCCTCTCTCAAAAAGCATGTCCTGAATTGAGTGCGTTTTCTAGCTGCAGAAGGCTTCTGGGATGCCTTTCACCATACCTGCCCCACAGCAACAAATGGTTCAAGTCTTTAATTTTAGGTTCCCCGGAGACGAGGACACAGGAAATTGTGAGGTTCAGGTCACATTTGTGTAAAAAGTGCAGCTCAGTGGTAGGATACTTGCCTAGCATGTCAGTTCCCGGTTTCACCCACAGTACTACGTAGAGAAAAACAGGCTCAGAAAATGCTTCCTTGTGCATAAGAGTGGATGTCGGTGCTGGTGAGCATGTGCAGGATATGGTCAAAGGGGAGGGGCAGAGTTCGCTTCATGGAACTTGATGTTTAGAGTTGTGTAGCCTACGATCTTGTCTAAACAGTAGGGCAGCAAAGATGGTCATTTCTCCTAACTGCTCGTGACTCTTCATGCTGCCTGTCAAAGTTGTCTCCTCTTCCTCCTCCCCTCCTCCTGCTCCTCCATCCCTCCTCCTGCTCCTCTTCCTTCCTCTCCTCCTCTTCCTCCACTCACTCCCCCAGATTATTGGTGGTTATGGGCTAGGAACTAGTTAACTGCCCACCAGTTAGTTTGGTTCCATTCTGTGCATGTCACATCTTGAGCCCCAGCTGAGTTCTGTGCTTAGCCAGGCATGTCACAAACCTGTGCTGTCACCTCAAGGACCTCACATTGCATAAGGATATTCGGCTAGAGCCCCAATGGGTCTTGGCAAGATTCTAGTCAGTTTCCCTCAAGCCTCCATTTGGTGGCCTTTTGGAACTTTGCTGACCAGATGGTAGCCTCTTTGGTAGCCAGATTTTTTTTTTTACTTCTCAGCCATCTTGTGTTATATTTCCACCATCTCCACTCCAGCTAGGCTACCTGTGTTTCTTTCTCAGGTTCTTTTCTTCTTGGCTTGGCCTTGTTGTCCTCCTAGTCTCCAAGTGCTACCTGGTCTGGAAGCTAGGCCGGCTCTTCTTGTTGGGTCCCTGTCTTTATCACAGGTCCTGTCATCTGCCTCCAATATCCCCCAGTCATGAGGAAGACTATGGCAACATGCTTATGATGGATACCTCTTACTAAAGTATATCTATCTGGATGATATCAAGTTCCCTGTCAATGACACTTTTGAGTTCTTCCAGTCTACAGTTCCTTAGTTCTCAGCCCTTTCTTCTCCACCCTTCCTTTGCCCTTAACCCACAGTAGCATATGGAGCCTTGGCATTGCCTAGAATTGTTGTCCTCTGACCTTCTGAGCTCTAGCCTCTTATTCTCCAAGCACACACATCTCACTATCCATGGTAATATATCTTTAGCCTTTATTCTTCCCACACCAGACTCTCCACCATGACAAATCTTCCTCAGTTTTACCTATCAACATCCTCTGGTCTCAATTTCCTTCTTATTTGGTCCAGACTTCATTTTTTCTCAGTCCAACCCATGTGTGGTAGTTTGAAAGAAAATGACCCCCAAATGGAGTGGCACTATTAGGAAGTGTGGTCTTGGAGGAAGTGTGTCACTATGTGGGTGGACTTTGAAGTCTCTTTTGCTCAAGCTACACTCAATGTGACACACACTTGCTTGCCTGCCGATCAAGATGTAGAACTCTCAGCTTCTCCAGCACCATGTCTGCCTGCACGCTGCCATGCTTCCCACCATGATAATAATGGACTAAACCTCTGAAACTGTAAGCTACCCCAATTAAATGTTTTCCTTTATCAGAGTTGCCATGGTCATGGTGTCTGTTCACATCAATAGAAACCTCAAATAAGACAACATGTAATCCCACTACATCTAACTCTTCTGTTCCTTTGTCCATTCATTCTATCAATGCTTCAACCCTAAGACCTTTGCAAGTGCCATTCCTACAAATAAGATGTTCTTTTATGTTTATGTGTGTATGTGCTTGTATGAATGTATGCACATGTGCATGCACTTGCAAGTGTACCTGTGTGCACATGTATATGGAGGAAAGAGGTAGACATTAGGTATCCTTTTTGATCACTGATCACTTTAATATTATTAATTATATTGTGTAGTGTGTATAAGAGAGTATAGTTAGCCAGGCGGTGGTGGCGAACACCTTTAATCCCAGAGGCAGAGGCAGGCGGATCTCTGTGTGTTCAAGACTAGCCTGGTCAACAAGAGCTAGTTCTAGGAAAGCCTCCAAAACCACAGAGAAACCCTGTCTCAAAAAACCAAAAAAAAGAAGAAGAAAAAGAGAGAGAGAGAGTATAGTCGCTGGGTGGTGGTGGCACACACCTTTAATCCGAGCATTCAGGAGACAGAGAGAGGCAGGTGGCCAGCCTGTTCTACAAAGTAAGTTCCAGGACAGTCAAGATTGTTACTCAGAGAAACCCTGTCTCAGAGAGAGAGAGAGAGAGAGAGAGAGAGAGAGAGAGAGAGAGAGAGAGAGAGAGAGAGAGAGAGAGAGAGAGATTGAGAGAGAGAGAGGGAGAGATTGAGAGAGAGAGAGATTGAGAGAGAGAGAGATTGAGAGAGAGAGAGAGGGGGAGAGATTGAGAGAGAGAGAGAGAGGGAGAGGTTGAGAGAGAGAGAGAGAGTACTCATGTGTGTTCCATGGTCCTCAGATAGGGGTCAGACAACTTTTAGGAATTGGTTTTCTCCTTCCATCATGTGAGTTCTGGGGATCAAACTCAGGCCATCAGGCTTGTGTACCAAGTGCTTTAATCCTCTTAGCTCTGTTTCCAATACCCCACGTTAATTTTTGAGGCAGTCTCTCACTGAATCTTAGACTTATCAATTTGGAAAGACTGGCTGGTCAGTGAGCTCCAGGGATCTGCCTGCCTTCATTCTCTCCCTGGGGTAAGGTTATGTATGTGTGCCACAGCACCTGGTTATTATTACACGGGTACCAGTGATCTGAACTCAGATCCTCATGTTTGTATGTCAGGCATTTTACCAAATGAGCCATTCCTGTCCAGGAATACTCCTTATCCGGAAATTCCTCCTTTATTTCATACTGACTTCTGGTCATATGCCACTTCTGCGTAGAGGCCTTCTCTGGTCTCCATGCTTCAACGGTATTTCTGTCATCATTTATCCTCTATTTTAATTACTCTTCAGAGCATTTATTTGACATTGTATTATGTAGTTTTTGGTTTGGTTTTGTCCAATCCTATATCCCAAGGCCTAGAATACTACTGTCACTTAGAGGTAGAGAAATAATAAATATTAATTGAGTGAGTGTGCGAATCCCGGGGCATTTGAACCATCTGTCTTCTCCATGGGAGAATACATTTTAGCTCTGAGATTGAGGTCACTTCAGATTCACAGTGCCCAATGTTGGCGGGCCTCTTGATGCTGCTTGGCAACCTTTTTACTCAATCCTGGGTCAGCTCCATTTCCTGTTGCCTTTGTTAGCAATTCCTGACACTTACCCCCATCCTTCAAGCTCTAGTCTGCTTGCATTCCACGACTAAGTGGCCATTTGGATTGCTTGTGACTCTGCATTGTTATAAACAGGTACAGTGAAAATCTGTGGGCATACAGAAGGATTTGTCTAAGATCCATACTTAGAAATAGAAAAAGTACATTTTCATTTTAATTGATTCTGCCAAATTGCTCTCCAAGAAAAGCTAGGCCAGTTCACATTCTACCAACAGAGTATGAAAATAGCTGTTTCTACAAAGTTGCCAAAGCTGGATCTTATCAATATTTTAAATTTTTGTCGTTTTTTTTGTGTATGTACGTGTATATGTTTGCCTAGGGTATCTAAAAATATACTCATTTATAATTTTTATGGTGACTTCAAAAATGCTATCCTAAATAGTCTTAGAATTTAGATGTGTTTGTGTGCGTGTGTATGTGTATGTATGTTTAGCTCATTAAATCATGTGGACTTTATCTTTAGATTTGATATGAAGTACAGTTCCAACAATATTTTGAATTTTTCATCAATTTTGACAATTATCCCCAAACCATTTATTGACTTGTATATCTTTTGCTCTGTGATTTACAATGCCTTACTCATCATGTATTATAACTTAACATAGCCATGGGACTATACTAACCTCTAGCCTGTCTCGTTGATCTGTGTCCTGTGCTAGTATCCCACAGGTTTGTTGATTTTAGTTGATGTGTTTTGATAGCTGGTGGTACAAGCCTTGCTCTTTGTTTTTCAAATACTTCTTTGTCATGTTGCATATTTTATTCTCTATATAATCAGCTCATCAGGTCCTATAAAAACTCCTATTATTATTGGAATCAAGATGGCTTTAGATGTTTGGATTAATCATAGGAGATTATCTATGTTTATAAAATAGCCTTAAAATTTTGGAACATGTCTATTTTTTGGCTATTTTATGACTTTCTTTGTAAAGTTTCCCATCCTCACCCTTGCCATCTGTTGTTTGCTTTTAGTCCTGGCCACCCCACTAAAGGTACTCCTGTAGTTACCAGTGACTTCCATGGTGCTCTTTATTTTGTGATGGGACTCGGCTTGAAATGGGGCAGATTTTTGTGACTACTTTGAAAACTAACAGATGGTGAAGTGAGTCTCCATTTTCCCCACCCCTGTGAGCGACATTTAGATTGGGTTAATTGATGTGGGAAAATACATTCTAAATGTGGGCAGCACCGTTCCATTCAGTCCTGGACTGAATACAAAGGAGGAGCGCCAGCATTCAGTCTCTCAGCTGCAGACGCAATGTGATCAGATGCCTCATGTCCTTGCTACCAGGCCTTCCCTGCCACTGGACCGTACACTCAGACTGAGGGCCAGAACAAACCTTTCCTCCTTAGGATTCTTTTGTTAGATATTTTGTCACTGCACTGAGAAAAGTAACTAATACTAGCACAGTTCCCATGAGAGTATCTTCGTGACGTCATCTAACTACATCCTTAAAGGTGGGTGCAGGGAATTGAACTCAGGACCTTTGGAAGAGCAACGAGTGCTCTTAACCACTGAGCCATCTCTCCAGTCCTCCTGAGAATTGACTTTTCTTAGGCAGCTGACCTAGTAGAACTATTCTCTCCTGAAAACTCTCCTCTCCCTGTAGATGACAATGGTGTGACTGGGACAATATATGAGGCCGCTGACAGTGGGTCCAAGATCTAACACTAATGCACTAACTGACTTAGTGGAGCCCATTCTATATGGAGAGATACCTTGCTCAGCCTAGACACAGGGATGTGGGGGTGGAGAGGTGCCTTGGTCCTGCCTCAAGCAGATGATGGGACAGATTTAGTAGACGTCCTAGGGGAGGCCTTACCCTCTCCGAGGAGAAGATGGGAGGAGGGGGGCAGTGGAGAGAGCGGGAGGAGAAGAGGGAGGAGGAACTGGGATTGGAATGTAAAAAATAAATTAATAAAAATAAAACCTCTCCCCTCCTTTGACTGCCGTACAGTTATTCCTTTCTCCTTGTCTCCATGGCTGATTCTTGCCAGGCATGGTGACACAAATTCATAATCCTCGCACTCTGGAGGTGGCGATAGAAAGAATGTAAATTCAAGGTCGCTTTGGGCCGCATTGCAACACCGTGTCTCAAACCAAAACAAAGCAGACTTCATGCTTGGTTGCTTCTTCCCTGTCCTCATTCTACACTGGTTTCTCCTTTACTGATAGTGTTCTAGCCTCAGGGCTCTTTCCTGATGACTCACACTGCTTCTAGATAATCTCACTCATGTATAAACCAGCACCAATCCAGACTTCTTTCGTGAGCTCTGGACTCAGGAGACAAATTAGGTATCTCATAGTCAGCAGAGCCAAAATGAATTAATTGCCCCTACACTACCAACATGTCCCTGTTTACTCAGATGCCCAAGCCATAATAATCCAGAGGGCCCTTTCTCCTCTCTCTCTCTCTCTCTCTCTCTCTCTCTCTGTCTCTCTCTGTCTCTCTCTCTCCCTCTCTCTCTCTCTGTCTCTCTCTCTGTCTCTCTCTGTCTCTGTCTCTGTCTCTCTCTGTCTCTGTCTGTCTCTCTCTCTCTCTGTCTCTCTCTCTCTCTGTCTCTCTCTGTCTCTGTCTCTGTCTCTCTCTCTGTCTCTCTCTGTCTCTCTGTCTCTCTCTCTCTCCCTCTCTCTCTCTCTTTCTCTCTGTCTCTCTCCCTCCCTCCCTCCTGTCTTTACTCTCTTCCCCTCCAAACTACCGTCCACGCCATGCCCGGTGGTTAAGAATGTAGAGCTGTAGAACTAGGTGGATCTTCATTTATGTTTCATCTCATCTGTGGCTTTGGTCATGACATTTAATTTTCCAAGTCTTATTTTCTTCAAGTGTAAAATGGGAACAATAATCTTACCCACTTGCAAAGTTGGTGCCAGTATTCACTAAAATAACACATATGCAAACATGTAGTATGGCACTAGGCACACAGCACATGCTCAATAAGTGATAGCAGAATGTTTAAAAGTGGGATTTATGTGAGAATAGGGACAGATGCCTACAGTAGCTCACCTTTGCTGAAGCGACTGTTCTCATGGAGCTCATCAGCTTAGGCAGGGCTCCGCCGGGTCTAAATAGGAAGGGTTGCATGTAGGACGATCATGGAAAGCATGCAGATTACAGAAGACATGTATGATGTTTGAGAGATCTGAGTGCAGCGAGGGCTGGAGAAGCTAACAGTTACTCCACAGAATCCGCTTTTACTGGGCCAACAGGAGCCAGCACATCTGGAGTCACACAGCAGAGGGCAGCAGAGGTTGATGTGATCGAAGACACCTGGGTTGGGGTAGAGCATGGGATGAGAAACCTAAAGGAAGAATTTGAAGTTTGGCTAGAACTGTCCTGGGATAGCAGTGCCCTTGGGATAACTTTTCTTTAGGGTCTGGGATGATGATGAATAAGGAAGGGTGGAGCATCTTAAGAATAGAGGAGAGGACTGGAATTTAATGGTGGAAATTGAGCGAATTGGGACGTTTACAAACTATAGTCATTAAAATACATCAATCCTATTCCCATGTCTATTAGTGTTTTCATTTTCTAGACATCTGAATGGAACAAAGGGGAAGCTCAAATGGTAGACATACTTCTATGTAAGGTAAATGTTCGACATAGGGTACAGGTGGGAACTATGTTTATAAGATATGACTTATAGAAGACTTGGAAGGAAACCAGAGCTGAAGGAAAAGAAATGCTTGCCTAAGGGCATTTATTTAGAATTAAGTGTAAACAGTAACTTGAATTGAGAAATAGATGTCACTAAATACATACCCTCATAGTAACCATGTAAGACACAACTAGATGCTGTACATTTTACAGATGAAAAAAAAACAAAACAAAACCCAAATGCTAAGCTACATAGTTTGTTGGTGTTGTATTCAGGATATCAACCCCAGACAGCCTTATTCTTGGACCTGAACTCTTAACCACTCCATTCTGTTCCTTGTCTAGAGAAAATTTTCTGGTTGTGAGCCTTTTCACCTGACTATATCAGTATATAAAAAGAGGCTTGGGCATGGTGGCACATACCTTTAATCCCAGGAATCAGGTAGATCTATATAGAGAGTTTAGCATAGCAAGACCCTGTGTTAAAAATTATTTTACAAATCAAATATTTACTGATAATGAATCACAAAGAAATTTATTATATTTGATTCTTCAAAACAGGTTTTCTCTGTGTAGCCTTGGATATCCTGGAACTCACTCTGTAGACCAGGTTGGCCTTGAACTCAGAGATCTTCCTGCTTCTGCCTCCCAAGTACTGGGAATAAAGGCATGCACCACCATCACCCAATTCTACTTATATTTTTACTATTTGCTAAAGATGAAAGTGGGACAATGAAATGACTCAGTGACTAAAGGTGATTTCCATGCAACCCTGATGATCTGAGCTGGAGCCTCAGAAGCCACATGGTTCAAAGGACAAGTTGTCCTCTGGCGTCTACATGCACACACTCACACACACATAAATAAGTGAATTTCTGAAAAAATTGAAAACAAAACAAAGCTGGTTTAGGCCAAGGGTTAGGATTCTAGATTCTCAAGAAAAAAATTTCTCCATTCTCCATTGTCTTGAAGGGAATTCAATTTTAGGAACTCAAATTCTGGTCTCTAAGTAGATAAAATAGGCAATTTGCTATTTCAATGGTTTCTCAGTTAGTCCTTTTGTGAGGTAAATGCTATAATTTTTCTCTTCCCATCTATAACTTACCCTCTGTGTGACATTCCTACATGTGTTACCTGTCCAGTGGATGAACGGCTGTTATGCTTCCTGCGGAGAATTACTGCTGACCTGTGTTCTACTTCAGATGGCCTCTTTCCCAGCCAGTCCTGCCTCTCCTGGGCTACCTTCCCATTACACATTGTCAGTGTAGGTCCAAGGACAGTGAAAGAAAGTTAATGTAATCCAAGTCATTGAATAATCCTCTATTCAGTTGTTTTTCACTATACTGCTGCTTCTTGTTGATGAAGCAGTGTCAGTCTTCATGGAGGCATTCATTCAGTCATTCATAAAATACAGAGTGCCTGCCATGTGCCAAACATCATGCTAGCTCCTAGGGGTACAGAAATAAACCAGGCATGCATGGTCTATGCCCTGAGGAAATTTTGCCCGTTAAACTACTACCCCTTCGGTTGATCATTTGCCTCTGCCTTGGAGAGCTACAGCTGGTCTGCCAGCTTCCTCCTCCCATTCCCCTGCTCCCCACTCCAGCCTGCACTTAGCAGAAGGCAGCAGCCACGCTCTGCTTTGAAAACATCCCTTTCAACATGCCACGTCCTTTCCCTGCACAACCTGCTCAAAATCCTTCAATGGCTTCCCACTTCCTGTCAGATTGGCTCCACATGCCTTCATCACCTGGCCTAATTCAAGGAGCTGTTTGAGCGGATTCTTTCCTCACCACTGTACATATACTCCCTAACATGTCCCTCTGCTCCAGCACAGGAGCTCTACTTACTGCCATCATATGATGCCAGAACATTCCTCCGGTCTATCTATGTATCTTATGTATCTATCTTCGGTCAATCATCTATCTGTCTGTCTGTCTATCTATCTATCTATCTATCTATCTATCTATCTATCTATCTATCTATCATCTATCTATCATCTATCTATCTATCTATCTATCTATCTATCTATCTATCTATCTATCTAATCTATCTGTCTGTCTATCATCTATCTGACAGGGTCTTGCTATATAACCTGGGCTGACCTCAAGCTTGCCATCTTCTTGCATTCTGGAATGACAGCATATGCCACCATACCACCTTCTTCTTACCTTTAGTTTCAGCCCCGCAAAACTTCCCTGACTGTGAGACGCTCCAGCTTGGGTACTACCTCTTACACGACTTACCTCTCTCTTGCTCTCCCTTATCTGTCTTAGGTCCAGGTTCTAGCTGCCGTGAGGATCAGCTTTCCTGGGCAAATGTTTGTATTGCACATCTAACCTTACAGTTGCCATTTTGAGAGGCATACACTCTCTACCAGAGAATGTGGTTCAACGTGTAACAAGACATCATGTCACTCCCTAAATCACCGCAATGCTCACTGAAGTGTATCTGTCTGTATTAGGCCCATGATTCTTGGAAAAGTTGGGCATTTGGCATAAGATCATAATTCAGGAGAGGCCTGCCTGGGGAACTTGTGTTCTCTCAAGGAGTAGTCCATTATCCCAGAGGTAGACCATTACACCAGCTTTGCCTCTTTCCAGCAACCTAGACCATGCAGGTACAACTCTGCATGGCCTTTAAACTCTTTAACAGCTGATCTTTTTTAATGTGTTCTGAATCTCTGTTTATACTTGGCCATTGTTATAAACCACCTCAAAAATCTTAGGGAGACAAGGCAAGGGCAAATAAAATATGCTTCTCTGGTCTCCACTCTCAGGGCTCAGCAGGAAAGTGGACGCCCAGGCTGGATGAGTCTTGTCAAGCTCATGCTGTGTAAGGAAGGTCTTGAGGAAAAGGCAATACAAGCCAGAAGCCAAAGGCCAGTTCCTTCTGCTAAATAAAAGGGCATAGAGTCTATGTCAGGTCCTCTATAAAAATGCCAAACTGTGGCATGGACTCTATTTCCTTCAACGGCTTTAATTTGTATTTTTGGGAGCCATCAGGTGGTAAGGGATGATTCATGCTTTACTTATGCTTCTTGTTTATTTCCTTTCCTCGACCTTCAGATTTTTTTCTGCTTAATGTTTGTTCCGGGTTTTGACAAAGCACTGAGGTACATGACTTGTGTTAGTAGCTTTTTTCTTCCCATATCTCCTCAGAAAAAAAAAATGAAAGGAAGTGACAGTATTCCAAAACCATCTTTTATTCCATTATTGACTGGATTGCACCTGCTACTTCTAAGGCTGCCCTCCAATCATTTCCTTTTACAGTAAAGCCTCATTAAAGGAAACTCCGCGAGTCCTAACTGGGGATGGCTTGGCCTCTACCAGGTCTTACTTAGTCTGCTATCAGCAACGAAATGGATTGAATAAATGAGCTGTGAGCCCTGAGTCTCCAAACTTCTAGGAAACAAATGTCACTGCTTGGGCATGACCATTTTCATTCAAGTGATTGATGCTGGGGATTCTTTTCATTTCATTAAGGCAAATCTCTTAAGACTTGGAATAGGCTACAATTTGTTAGCCTTCCTAGAGTTACTGTAAATTACTTGAAGCAGTAAAGCTTCATTTCCTTTTTTATTACACTCATTTATGTATGAGGAGTGATATGCATGTGCTGCAGCCCACATATTGAGCTCAGAGGTCAATTTACAGGAGTCAGTTCTATTCTTCCACTGTGTGGGTCCTGGGTATTGAACTCAGATCATCAGGTTTGGCAGCAAGCACCTTTACCTGCTGAGCCATTTCCTGGCCAAGCTTCATTTCTTTATAAATAACCTGCAATACAGATGGCTTACTAATTTGAAAGGCTACTGCCAATTAGTTTGAGTAAATGAAGTTGGACTGCATTCAGTAACTATTGATTTCTTTCATCAGACAAGTCACTCTTCCTAGGTGAGAAGTCTTTTGACATGCCTTTGCACTCAGAAAGACCAGATTAGTGGGCTGTCTTCAGAGACACAGATGCAGTGTGTGCTCTCCTGTCTGAGTTGGAACTTTTGCAGTAGGGTACTCCATCCCACTGATACAGCCACATTGTTTGTGGCTAAAACTAGGGGTTGAAGTCCAGAGCCAATAAACAGCTAGGATGAGGGATTGGTTGTATGTGGTGTTGACTAAAACGCTTTGCCTCTTTCTTGGGATCCCCGTATCTAGTGATTGTATACTGAGCCTTTGAATGCAATGAACGGCAGCTAGTTACCAGGGTTCATTCTGTGAACAAGGTTAAGGAGCATTCCGGGATTATACTTCTACACTATTCACAACGGGCAAGACATGGACCAACCTAGGTCCCCATCAACAGATGAATGGGTAAAGTCAATGTGGTATCTGAACTTCTTTCTTTGCTCAACCATAAAGAACAAATAAATCATGTCATTTGCAGGAGAAAAAAAGGATGGGACTGGAGGTCAATCCTTCTAAGTGAAATAACCCAGAATGTAAAAGTCAAATGTCAGATGTTCTCTCTTATATGTGAAATTTAGATTTTACACACACACACACACACACACACACACACACACACACACACACACGTACACACACACTGAAAGTAGAAGGGAGATCATTTGGAGGACCAGTGGGAGGGGCACAAGATAGGGTGATTGGTATGTAGGAGAATGGAGAGATGGCTTAGTGGTGAAGAGCACTTGTTGCACTATCATGAGGGTCTGAGTTTGGATCCCAGTATCCATGCAACAAGCCATGTGTCTTTCAAACACCGATAGTTATAGCTCCCATGTACACACACACACACACACACACACACACACACACACACACACACGCACCCTACACCTAAAATACATAAATTCTTAATTTGATTTTTCAGAGATTCTCTTTTAAATTTTAATTTATTTTATGTGTGTGGGTGTTTTAGCTGCACATATATCTGTACATCATGTGTGTGGTTGTTGTCTACATAGGTTGGGAGAGGGTGTTAGGCTCCTGGAACTGGTTTCAGATGGTTGTGAGTCACCATATGGTTGCTGAGAACTTGAACCTGGGTCCTCTAGAAGAGCAGCAAGTCCTCTTGGTTGCTGAGCCATCTCTCTGGCAGCTCAAGGACTCTTTTTTAGAAAGAATCTACTAAGGGTGCTGGAGAGATGGCTCAGTGGTTAAGAGTACATATTGCTTTTGCAAAGAACCAGAGCTGAATTCTTATCACCCATGTTAAGCAGCTCACAACTGCCTGTGACTTCAGCTTCATGGGAATCCAACCCTTCTGGCCTTCAAGGACCCCTGCACTCACATGTACATACATACCCACACACATAGACTCACATGCATACACATATGAAAATTAAATAAATATTTTAAGAGTCTACTAGGGCTAGAGTGATGGTCCAGAGGTTAAGAGCATTGACTGCTTTTCCAGAGGACCCAGGTTTAGTCCTCAGCACTGACATGGTGGTTCACAAGGGGCTACAACTCCAGGCCTCAGGGATATGGTGCCCTCTTCAGGCGTCTAGTGGTACTGCACACACAGACATAACATGCAGGTAAAATATCCATATTCACAACATTAAAAGAAATAAAAGGAGTCTACTATTGTCATCCTCGCTGTAAAAACCATTTAAAATATTTTAGAAGAGAGAGTGATAAGGGAGTACATATCATCAAAATATAGAATATACCTGCATGAAAATATGGCAATAAAATTAAAACTTTTTTAAATAAGAAAGACAACAAACATCTTGAGTTAATGGCTCAGTTAGAAGCCGGGTGTGATCCTGTGGATGAAGAGGTATGCTGAGGGGCCCTTTCTAATCTCGATTGGCTGCTTACAGGTAGCGCTATAGTAAACCTCAGAGTTTAAAACCCAAGATATCTGCAGCAACTAGGGGGCGAGTGGATGAGAAAAAGGCTAATTTCTGCAGCCATTGGTAATGCAAAGAATGATCAGATTCCAAACAGATACTTGAAATTCGTGCCTTCCTTTGCTGTGGATTTTTATTTCATGGACTCTAGCCACAGGGTACTCCTGGGATATGGTCAAGAGAAGTTGTCTATTTCTATCCTCCACTTCTACTGAGGGCAGAGAAGAAAGGTGATGGGCTGGGCCACCTTGGGCCTTACACTGGTTACGAAATGACAATAGAATTCCTGCTTCAAATGCTGGGGAAATGATTTCTCTGATCTCTTGGGAGGAATTGCAATCACCAAGTTTTGAAAAGTCCAGGGAACATGTAAGTGCTTTTCATTCGGGACAGGAAGAGACAGCCTCGAAGGGTGAGACTGATAAGTGAAAGGGCGTTAAGCACCATTTCCCCCTGCAGGATGCTGAGGCTGGGCTGGGCTGGAGAAGATGCAGCGGGAGGTGGTGGTGATGGGGAAAACCACCCTACTTGACCTAAATACTCCCAAGGACTCTATGAGCTCATTATGGTTATCATGTTCCCTTTGAGAACCAGGGAAGTGAACAGAGAGAAATGCACAGTGCACCCTGCCAGTGAGTTGCTTAGCTGTGACTTCCACCAGTGCCTTGGAGAGTTATTGTGAAGATCACGTTTGTCTGCAGCACTAGAAAGTCAAGGAGAGGAGGTGAGGGAGTTGTGCTAGTAGGACACCTTAAGTACCCTGAAGTGGTCTTGATGCCAAGAGGTAGTACAGTGTAATGATTAAGAGTACATGCTAGGGGTGGTGGTGGCCTTTAATAAGACTCTATACTGGGACTCTCTCAGCCTAAGCCAGGAACCTGGATCCTAATCCCAGGTCTGCTACTTCCTGACTGTGTTATCCTGGGCAAGTTACTTATCACATCACATCTCAGCTCCTTTATCTGGGAAATGGCATGTAGGAGTGATAGTCGTACCTACTTCAGGGGTTATTATGGGATTAAGTCAATATAGGACTGGATTTAGGCAATGCCTGGCACCTAGGGAAGGCTCCCCACTGTCTGGCATCAAATGCAGAGTACAACAGCCGGGTCTGTGGACACTTCGAAGTTCTTTGAACCTGCTCTCTTGTAGCACCTACTTTAGCATAGACATACCATTACACTCAGTTTCTGCAGTATTGGGGATCCAACCCAGGCCTTCATGCACATTAGGCAAATACTCTACCAGCTGAGCTACATCCCCAGTGCTTGGAGAAGACATTTTGTTCTTCCAAGAATTATGCTTTTGATGTAAGTGACCTTGGGTTCAGCAGACAGCAACAAGGGAAAGAGCTATGGCCTCGGATGCTACTAGGTCCAGTTCTATGGTCTCGATAATTCAAGGCCTTCAAGTTGGCATAGCCAGGGCATAAGAATAGCTAGGCATGTCTGGGTCTAACTCTCAGCTCTGTCACACATTGTGTGTCTTTAGGCTGCTTCTTTCATCTCAGTTTTCCCACTGGAAATGGGAGTCATGTTTACCCCTTCCTTATAGGGGTCTTGTAAGAATTAACTTCATGGGCATATATAGAGAGCTAAAAGCAGTGTCTGGCGGGTAGTGTCATATTTGTTGATATTATTCCCCCAGAGAAAACCAAGGAGATGACTGAGAAATGAAGGAAGGCGGTGGCAATCCTCTCCACCCTCTCCCCTTCCCGATGGACCGGCTGGAAGATGCTCTGGTCCAAATGGGAAATGAAGCCAAAATAGCACAATAAAGGAAAGGAAGCGCTCGTGGAGCAGATGGGCTCCTGCTTGCAGTCCCGAGGAATGTGCTGACTGTTCAGGAACAGGACTTTGGCAGTCACTTAACACAATCACCAAGCAAAGGGAAATGATCAAGTCTGTCACCAGGGTCAGTGCCAATTTGTTTAAGACAGTGGTGGGGCTGAAAAGGAGGATGTGGAGAATGACAGGCTCTGAGCATTGCTGGAGCCAGGCTGCAAGGCCTCCTGGGCAGCAGACCCAGGGCAATGTGCCTTGAGTCCTGATCTCCCCATATGCCCTTCCAGACTGCCCAAGTAAGCAGCCTTAACCGTGACCGCCGGGGCTAGTAACCTACATGAACTTGGTCAAGTTCTGGCTCTTGGGTTTCTCGTACTCTATAGACTTGTGGTCAATGGCTACTCTGCCAGTCACTGCGCTAGGAACCATGGGGGATCTTGGGACAAAATGATACAGGTAAGGTGCCCTGGATGAATTCAAAGAGGATCAAGGCCATGTTCCCTACAAACTGGGAAAACTTTCGAGAAACCTCTGTGGGGATAGGGACTGAACAACTGCCCTCTTCCCAAGGGGGTAGTCTGGCAAAAAGAGAATGTCTGGAAAAGATACTGCTTAACACCAAATAACCTCTAGTGGTGGAATTAGTGGGGGTGTTATTTCCTGGGGTGGTGGCTAGGGCAGACTGTAAAGTCATTATAGGAAACATTTCTGCCTCCACCAATCCCTTGACCAGTAGCTTTGCACATCAAAAGAGACTTCTATGTAGAGCATTTACAGTTGCACCCTACTAGATTTGACTGAGTGTACTGTGTGCTATGTCCAATGCCAGGGACCCTTCCATGCTTTCAGTATGATCCAGTGCCTCTCCAAGTGTGGCCTTTGGGTCAGCAGCATCAACTCCACCTGAGAACTTGTGGAAAGACATGCCATGCCCCTCCTTTGTATACTGCCAGAGACGGCAGAGGATAGGCCCAGCCTGCTGTCTGCACAGCCCTCTAGATGATGTTGATTCGTGTTTGAATTTGGGGGCTGCTGTTAAGACAGAGCCAAGGTTGCCCTGGAACTCCTTAATAGACCAAGCAAGTGATCCTCCTGCCTCTGCTTCCAAGCCTTGGGATTATAGGCGTGTGTCACCATGCCTGGCTTACCCAGTGATCTTTGACATAGGCTCTGGTTTGCTGGGTTTGGGACCCTCTGAGAAGGGAGAGGGGATGATAGCAGTTCTGTGAGAGTTTTCCATTCCTGTGACAAAATACCCGTGGAAGCAACTTGAGGAAGAAAGGGTCACCTTCACTCACAGTTTCACAATTGTCGTCACTGGTGGCTGACCGCATTGCTTGGGCCTGGGGTAAGATGGAGTATGATGGCAGCAAGAACATGTGTTGAAGGATGCTGACAATTTCATGGCAACCAGGAGGTGGAGAATAGGAGAAGAACCCAGGGACCTGATAGAGCCTCCTACGGCAAATCTCTAATGACTTACTTCTCTCAACTAGGCGCCACCTCCTACTATTCGGTTCAGTTTTGAATTCATTAGTACATTAACTCATTGATGAAGATAGTGTGGCCATAATCCAATCACCCTTCAAGGCTCACCTCTAAATATTGCTATATTGAAGACAAAGCCTTTAATATGTGAGTAGGAGAAGCATTGATTATCCAAACTAACTATAAGTTTTATTTTCATTTGCTTTACATGTTGAGCTGTCAACACACACACACACACACACACACACACACACACACACACACGGGCTAGAAAGGTGGCTCAACAGCTAATGTGCATACCACTCCCCCAGAGGATTTGAGTTCATTTCCCAGCACCCATATCAGGTTGCTCACAACCACTGTAACTCAGCTCCAGAGGATCCAGCAGCCTCTGCTAGCTTCTGCTGGCACCCAAACACAATTGGCATATGTACATGCATATATGTAAATAAAAATAAAAATACATAGTTAGAAAATAAGCAAAGCCAGATACTTGGGAAGCAAATGCAGGTGGATTTCTGTGAGTTCAAGGGCAGCTTGGTGTACATAGGGAGACCCAGACCAGCCAGGGGTGTATAGTGAGAATTGTAATTTTAAAAAAGCAGCTTGAGAGGGAAAGATGCTATGCCACAGAGTTCAAGCAGAGTTTTTTTTATTAAGGGAAAAAAGATTGTAAAAAGAGGGAAGAGGAGGGGGGAGACTGGTTCCTGAAGAGTAGGAGAGAGGAAAGAGAGGCAGAGAGAGACAGAGACAGAGAGAGGGAGAGAAACAAAGAGAGAGGGGGGGGGGAGGTGGGCAGAGCCCTTTTAAAGGGGAGAATAGTGAATAAGCACAGGTGGTGCTCTTAGTGGCAGCAGCTGAGGGTGTATTCTGTCATGACTCCAAAGGCAGGTCAGTACAAGTGCCTACATACTAATAGTGAGACCCTGTTCCCCCCAAATACATTTTCAAAATAGACAAGCTTGAGAACCATGACTAGTTTAATGGATCACCTTCTCCACTGTACTTATCTTGACTCAGTATCTGTAAAGATGGGGAGCATTGGACCCGCAGAGGGTGAGGCTCCTGGAGGTAGGGATGGCATGCAACCTCCTAAGTACCACATCAATGTCTTGAAGCATTTGAGGCTGTCCCTTCATCAGAGGAAACAGGAAGACAAGTCTTTGAGCTGTCCTTTATTAGGATCTCTTGGCTTCTCTTTCTTGTTATGCCAGGAAGGGCCAGAGGCTTCCTGGGTTCTTGTAGGAAGCCCTTCCGGTTCCTCTTGCGTCCCTGTCCCAGGACTTTGTTGTCACAGACCAATATCCCAGTCATCCTGACCCTTCCCCCCAGCACTCATCTTAAGGTAAAACCTCATGGGGCAGCTGCCGGAACCTCTAGCCCTCTCTCCACTCCTTAACAAGGCGCCTCAGGCCCATCAGGTTTTCCTGGCTTCCATCCCATGCACACTCCTCCTCTAGGCAATTCTCTCATTGCTCTCACACTCTGATTTGCAATTCCAGTGCGTCTCTCTTGCGGGTCACTGTACCATGTACGGTGCCTTTCTTCCCAGCCTGTGATACTACTAGGTCTACTGCCCCAGCAGGCAGTTCACAGTACCGGGTAAGCAGGCTAGGGATTGTAGAATTCCCGTCTGCCCTGATAGCTGCTAGTTCTGTCAAGGCTTGAACACCCAGATGATCAGACTTCCCCATTGCTGCTTGTGTCCTTTCAGATGTCAGAAGTCATCTTTGACTTTACATTTGAACATCTGCCAGCTTGAGATGGTTTTCTTCCTCTCTGTCAAAATCACTTACCCTTGCCATGTCCACAGAGAGGGAAGAGTATGGTGCCCCTAGTGGATGCCCTCTGTGGACACCACCAAGGCTAGGGGAGGAGTTGCTAGTCACTGAGCCTAATGAACAAAACAAAGCAACTGTGGTGTCTGAGTCTACTGCCTCCTCGTGTGTGTGTGTGTGTGTGTGTGTGTGTGTGTGTGTGTGTGTGTGTGTGTGTGCGTGTGCGTGCGCACGCGCGTGCTGAGGAATGCGGATTTTAGAAAAGGAAGAGACTGAAAAAAATTGGAAACATGATCACTAAATGACTAATAACATTTGCAGGGCATGCCATATCCATCAGCAAAAGAACATTCGAAACTCCAGTGAGGTCCAGCTGGCTCATAGCAGGGATTTCTTAGCGGATAGTAGGCATTGGTGTGGAAGAAATAACAAAAGAACTCTGGGGTTAGATGGATGAATGTTCAAAAGTGGGCAATGGGTCCATCTAAAACTTCAGTTTTTCCAGCTCTAAAAAGAGGTAATATTAGGCTGAAGCATGCGAGAATGATATTTTGTAGGTCCAAACAGGTTAAGTCTAGTGTGGCGGCATACATCTGTAATTCAGCAGTTGAGATGCTGAGGCAGGAGAATTGCTGCAAGTTTAAGGCCATCCTGGGCTACATCAGAATAAGTTCCAGGCCAGCTCAGGCAAAGTGTGAGACACCCATCTCAGAAAAAGAAAACAAAACAGATTGAATATTGCCAGCTTACTATGGTTCAGTCCCAAAGCACTTTCTTCCTAGGGTTATTGTGAAGAGTGAATGAGATGACAGATTGTTTTCCCCAGTCACTGATTGTCAAGTAAAGAATAGTAATGCCAGTCACAAAATGAGCTCTGACTCTGGCCATCTACAAAGGCAAGTCCTAGCCTGGCTAAAATCTACCAGCAGCCTTATCGATGGACTTAAAATGGATCAAGTACTCTTCCAAAGCTGTCTCATGCTTTGGATGTTATGCTTATAGGTTACCATTTGTGGTGAGACCATTCCTGACCAAAGCTTCCATTTAAATATTCCAAAGGGAGAATAGTTTCGTTTATTGTATCATTATGCATTATTTAACAGTTTGTATTAAGAGCCTAAGGAGGAGTTTACAATTCAATATGGGAGAAAACCCCCAGACACCAGTCCATGGTGTGTGTGTGTGTGTGTGTGTGTGTGTGTGTGTGTGTGTGTGTGTGTGTGTGTGTGTGTGTGTGTGTGTGATCTCACTGTGTATCCCTTGATGGCCTGGAATTCCATACATATACCAGACTGGCCTCAAACTCACAGAAATTTGCCTGACTCTGAGTCTTTGGATTAAAAGCATGAACCACCAGGCTGGGCTCAGTCCACATTTAATATGTGTAGGTGCATGTGGGCACACATGTATGTGTGTGTACACATGCACATGGGTTCAGGCCAGAGGACAGACTTGGATGTCATCCTCAGAAACACTGTCTGCCTCTTCTGAGGCAGGGTTTCTTGCTGGTCTGGAGCTCAATAGTTAGGCTAGATTGGGTGGCCAGTGAGCTCCAGGCATTCTTCTGGCTCTGCCTGCCTCCGCAGTCCTGGGATGACAAGCCCATGCCTCCAGGCTTTTTTTATGTGGCTTCTGAGCATCAACCCACATCCTCATGCTTGTAAGGCAAGTCCTTTACTGACTGAACCCTCTCTCCAGTCCCATATCACTCCATTTTGACCAATTGCCAGACTCATAAAGAGTGTATCCCCAGATTTGTAGGTTTGCTAAGGAGGACCATCCCTCTCTCCCAGTTCTTTTTGTTGGTTAAAAGGCAACTCAGAAAAAGTGGTATTCTAGATGGACTTGAGGAATGGGTAAGAATCCCCTGCACAGAGACTATGCTATGGTTCAAGAAGGGGAAGCCTAACATGCAGATGTACCATGTTGCAAAAGGGACCTGTGCACCATTAGAGATTGCTCCTAAGTGTGTCTGGAGCACAGGTCTAACAAAGGGGTGCTAGTCCCGAGGCTGAAGGTCCTGGATGTGAAGCCTCCTGGATGTGAAGCCTCCTGGATGTGAAGCCTCCTGGATGTGAAGCCTCCTGGATGTGAAACCTCCTGGATGTGAAGCCTCCTGGATGTGAAGCCTCCTGGATGTGAAGCCTCCTGGATGTGATTCTATAGGCAATGGAAAACCAGGATTTCAGATAAAAGACAAGTTGATTTTGTTTGGAGTGGGTTCTGGGAATCTTAGCTAGGGCTTTTTATTGTTAGCAATTATTTGCTACCTTATTGAGTTGTAATTTTATATTCAATAAAATATAGCTATTTGAAATGTACAGGTCAATGTTTTGTTTTGATTTTTTAGAAATGATCTCACTCCATAGAGCCCAGGTTGGCCTGGAGCTCACAGTACATCTCAGGCTAGCCTCGAATTCACAGCAATCCTCCTGCCTCAGCTTGAGTGCTGAATTATAGGCATGAGCTGCCACACTTACCTTTCTTGTGCAGAGATCTTTTTCCTCCTCCTCCTTTTTTTAATGCTATTAAACCCAAGGTCTCTCACATGCTAGGCAAGTGTCCTTCCCTGAACTATCATCTCTGCCCTCAATACCTTTTGGTGACTGTGTACATACAAGCACTATGGTTTGAACAGACTTACGTGTGTACCCTAAAGGTTCATGAGTTGGGAGATTGGTACCCAGTGTAGATATATGGGGGCAGGAACTCAAGCAAGTCAGGAGCCAGGAGGCAGGAGCTGATGCAGAGGCCATGGAAGGGTGCTGCTTACTGACTTGGTCCTCATGGCTTGCTCATCCTGCTCTCTTATATACCCCAAAATCACCAGTCCAGGGATGACACTCCCTTCTTAATTGCTAATTAACAAAATGTCCTAGAGCTGGATCTTATGGAGGCATTTTCTCAATTGAGGTTCCTTCCTTTCAGGTGACTGTAGCCTGCATACACATTTCTCCCCATCTTTGAATATATTTAATATGCATATGTACACTGTATGTTACATCTTGATATAAATTATAATGCATACTGTTATAACATTGTATTGGCATACCACCACATTTTGTTTATGTATTCATCTAGACATTTAGACACTTGCTGGATGCCTGGGCTGTTTCTAGGTTGGGACCTTTATGAAGCTATTATGGACATTTTTCTAGAAGGTTCCTTGTGGAAATTTGTTTTTTATTTTTCTTGGGTAATTAATTATGTTAAAGTCAGAGAAAATTCTATGTGCGATTTTGTTTCTTTTAGATTTATTAAGATAATAAATTCCGGACGGTTCCATGTGTGCTTGGGAAGCATGTGTGTTTTGCAGATGGCAGCTGTAGTGTTCCATTCATGTCAATTAGGTCAAATTGATTGATGATGTTGTTCAGCTCTTCTGTATTCTTACCAATTCTCCACTTGTTTTATCAGTTATTGGGAGAGAGATGTCAGACCTTCCAACTTTAATTGCAAGTTTGTTATTGCTTGTTTCAACTCCGTCTGAGCTGCCTTCATGTATTTTGAAGCTTGTTGTTAGGTATATACACACCAGAGCTACCACATTTATGTAGCAAGTACATCTATCTCAAGAGCCTTATAATTCAATTTTTGTGCTTTTTTTGAGACAAGGTTTCTCTGTATAACAGTTCTGACTGTTCTTGGACTCACTTTGTAGACTAGGCTGCCTCAAACTCACTGAGATCTACCTGTCTCTACCTCCCAAATGCTGGAACTAAAGAGTACACCACCACTGCCCTGTGGTTTTTTTATGTGTTTGTTTTTGTTTTTTGTTTGTTTTTTTTAGACAGGGTTTCTCTGTGTAACAGCCTTAGCTGTGCTGGACTAGGTTTGTAGACCAGGCTAGCCTTGAACTCACAGAGATCCACCTGCCTCTGTCTTCCAAGTACTGGGATTAAAGGCATGCACCACCACCATTCAGCATTATTCTTTTTAAAAAATAATTTATTGTTATTTTTTATGTTCATTGATGTTTTGCCTACATGTATATCTATGTGAAGGTGTCAGATCCCCTGTAATTGAAGTTATAGAAAGTTGTGAGCTGTCTTGTGGGTGCTGGGAATTGAACGTGGGTCCTTTGAAAGAACACCAAGTACTCTTGACCACTGTGCCACATCTCCAACAATTTGGTTTTGTGTTTTGAGACAGAGTTTCACTATGTAGCTCTAGCTGTCCTGGAACTCACTCTGTACACTAGACTGGCCTTGAACTCGGAGATCTTCCTGCCTCTGTCTCCTAAGCATTGGGAATAAAGGTGTGCTTCACCATACCTAGTTAATACTTTGATTTTTTTTTGAGACGGGGTCCCATGTAACCTAGTCTAGCTTTGAAAGTTAAATGTAATCAAGAACATCCTTGAACTCCTGATCCTCTTTCCCTTACCTTTCAATAAGTGCTGTGACTGTAGGTGTGTACCACTATGTCTACCTAAAAAATACTGTATTTTTTTACTCAACACATTGTAATTACTCATATTTATGGAATAAAGTATGAAGTTTCAGGGGGATGGTGGTAGTACACTCCTTTGATCCCAGCACTCGGGAGGCAGGGGCAGGCAGATCTCTCTCTGTTTGAGGCCAGCTTGGCCTACAGAGTGAGTTCCAGGACAGTCAGAGCTACATAATGAAACTCTGTTTTGAAAAATAAATGACAAACAAAAAGTGTGAAATTCCAATAAATCAACTATCATTTCTAGAAAACACATTTACCCCTGTACTAACCATTTCTGACACTGCTATTTGCAAATCTATTTTTCTCTCTTGTCATTTTCCTTTAGCCTGAAGAATTTCCATTAATATCTGTAGTAGCATAGATACTTGAGTACTTTAAAATATCACTCCATTGCCTTCTGATTTGCTACATCTTGCTTGAGAAGTCTTTGGGTATCTTGAGCTTAGTTGTCCTGTACAAAATGTCTTCTTTTCTAGGGTCATTCTGGTCACCTTTTTCTATCTGTGACTTTCAGGAATTTACCTACACGATGCCTTAGTTTTAGTTTCTTTATTTGTATCTTTCGTTGAGATTTTCTGGGCATCTTAGATCTGCAGTTTATAGTTCTCATCAAGTTTGCCAAAATTTCAATGAACATTTATTAGAATTTTTGCCTGTGGCTCCTCTTGAAATTCTAATTACACACATTAGATTATGACATGAATGCATAGATCACTGATCCCTGTTAACAATTCTGAAACAATAACTGTACTGATGTATAATTCACATGCCACAAGCTCATCCACTTTAAGTGGATAACTTAATGGATTTCAGCATGGTCATAGGTGTGTGCAGTCCTTGCTACAGTCAGTTTTAGGGCATTTTCACCAGCCTCTAACAAAGTCCAAATCCCTCTTCTCTGCACTTTGTTATCTTTTTAAAAATTTATTTTTATTCATGTGTGTGTACATATCTCTGTTTGTATGCTGTAGTGCTTGGTTTTCTAGCATTTTCTGATGACAGGAGGAAGTTCTAACATAATTTACTCCAGCATGATTGCATGAAGTCATAGAAGAGGGGCAAGACACATCACATTTGACTTTAAGGAGAAACTGGCAGTTTCCTAGATTAATAAGAGGGAGTAAAAGAAGCCTGGTGTTGGTGGCGCACACCTTTAATCCCAGCATTGGGGAGGCAGAGGCAGGCGGATCTCTGTGAGTTTGAGGCCAGCCTGGTCTACAGAGCGAGTTCCAGGACAGCCTCCAAAACAATACAGAGAAACCCTGTCTCGAAAAACCAAAAAATAAAAAAAGAGGGAGTAAAAGAGGCAGAAAGACAAATTAGGGGTTATTTAAATATCCATGAGTGAGCTCATGCTAATTTCCATTAAAGTAGTAGTGTGGGGTTAGAGAGATGCAGCACACTTGAGGTCTATCTAGGAAGTGGAAGACTTGTTGACAGGCTGGATGCGTGTGGTATGTGAAATACAGGGCAGAGTCCACAATGGCCTTCATTTTTCTAGCTTAAACAGCCAAGAGAGTGGTGATGCCATTCACTAAGGTATATGAGAATGGAGTAGAGGATATTGTCCTTTTCTTAGAGAGGGATATTATTTGGTATACAGGTGAACTGAAAATGATGGACATGTAGCATCTGATGCACTCATGAGCCATCCAGCTGGATAAGGCTGTCAGATATGTAGGTCTGGGGCTCGGAGGAGAGCCGGGGACTGAAGAAACTAATAGGGGATTTGCAGTCTATAAATAGGCTTTGAGGTTTTATAGGCCAGATAAAGGGTGCAGAGAGGAAAGGGCAGCCCAGGAACAGTGAATGTCCCACTTGCCAGCAGTGTGTAGAGACAATTTGTGATGAGGGAGAAAATGGGATAAAACAGGAGCCTTGCTGCTCTTTGTCTTTGGAGAACAAGCCACAGAAGGCACAGGGCCCAGGAATGGCAGAGGGCAAGGCTAATGGAGAAGCTGGCAGGCCAAACGAGGGCACACTCTGCTGACTTCCTTCTCTCTTGGGCTTGTCTGTCCCCTCCCTGTCTCACCTACGGGCATAACCGCTAACACTACTAAAAAGAAAAGGGAAAGAATAGGACAAACCAGAAGCACAATAGGAAGAGAATAGAAATAGTTTCCAAATACCAAAGTAGAAGAAAACCTCAACTGGTATTTTGGAAGCTAGAGCAGAAGTTGCCACCCTGTCTCCAGTGGTTGGCATTGTCAACTTGGCCTTGTGCCCTGCAGCTGGCCCTGAGGGCTGGCCACACTCCAACCAGCCCACGAAATTGTATCCCACCTCTGGCTTTGGGAACTATGCCAGGTCTTCGTTAGGCAGCCAAGCATGTGGCCAGGCCTAGGGAGCAGAGTGGGAGGCCCCTAGAGCAACTAGGATAGTCAGAGAAAGATGGAGAGGGGCTAACACACACCATGTAGCAGGGATAGGGAGGCCTACAGCACAGGCCTGTCTCTACCCACTGCCTCTAGGGTTTATTATTCTCCAAGTGAATCCTGCCTCTTTCCAGTGGGTAGGGAGTTCCCCTCAGGGCCAGGAACTCACTACAACTGCTGTGTGCGTGACTTCTCCACGATATACTCACAGTCGTTTTTCTTATGGTCAACATTGCTATTAGTTCGGATACATGGCATGCTGAATTTGGGGGGTTCTGAAGAGCTCTCTTTAATTGTGAAGCCCCTTGGGACATGTGGAATAGGATCAATTTCTCCCAAGTTTTGGGTAGAGTAAGGTACACTGGGGTTTCTTTTCAATCTCTGATTGAAATGAACAAACAGTTGCATATGCTGGAGATGATTATGAGACTTCTGGAGTTCCTAGTTGAAAATAGTAAATGGATACAATAGTCAAAAGGTGTGCTGTTGAATCAAATTGTCAATTTGATTGGTTTTAGGATTACCATACGTCTGGGTGTGTCTATAAAGGTGTTTCCAGAGTAGTTTGAAGAAAGAAGATTCTCCCTGAGTTTAGCTGGTACCATCCCATAGTCTGGGTTCCATGCTGTTAAAAAATAGAAGAAATCTATTTAAATTTAGAAAGAGGAAAAATTAACGGTGGCTCACAGTTTCATAAGTTTCACCCCAGCTTGCTGGGCCCTATTCCCATGGGCCTGTGTTGAGGTACTACACCGTGGCAGAGTGAGCACAGTGGAGCAGGGTTGCTTATCTCTGGATGATTGTAAAGAAGAGAAAGACCTGGAAGAAGACACAGACCCTAGTTGACTACTTCCTCCAATTAGGCTCCAGCTCTGAAAGTTTCTGTTACCTCTCAACAATGCCATCAGATTAAGAATCTATTGAGAATCAATCCATTGACTGGGTCAGAACCCTCGGGTTCAATCAGCTGAAGACAGAACCTCTAGCACATGAGGCTTTAGAGGATGTTTCCAATGCAAAGCATAACAGAGAACCCTTAGAAGATTGTGGTGCAGAACTCACACTTGAGAAAGGAGACGGTCTTGGGAAAAAAGACTCGGGTAGAAAATGTTCAAAATCCCAGTGAAGTTCTAAGAAATTCTTGGTCAGATCAATGAGAGATTCCAGAACAAAGTTTGTCTGTTGGAGGAGTCCCATGTTGAGCAGGAACAGGCTAGATCTAATATCCCTGCCAGGCTTCTGAGTATGCCAGGGACAACCTAGAGGAAGCACAGCCTTGGTGTGAACACCACCATAGAGCCAAAGAGTAGCAGCTGGGGCTGTCAGTAACTCTGCTCCCAATAGAAAGTTCTGTGCAAAGGAGATCTTGAGCAATACTTCTATGTTCTTCCTAGCATCCCTATCTACCATCCCTACAGTTTTCTGGGAGATTTGCCTTGCTACCTTGGTCTTGTTTTTTTCTTCAAGTTAGACATTTCTCCCAAGCTAGACAAACCGGGGCAGACAATGTTCCCAGGCCTGCCTCCTTAGGCTCCATATCCTGACCCTGGCTCCTAGTGACCTACCTTGCTGGAATCTCCCCTTGGAGTAGATAGAGTATACAAACAGTCCCGAAAGGGGATGTGGGATGGATTCCAGCATTGGTCAGTTGATCAGCACAGGTGACAGTTACGTTACCAAAGGAAGGGTGCTGCCACTGCTCTTCCTGGGCGGCCTCTTCTGCTCTGAAACTGGCCTGGAAACTCCCTCCTTTCCCTTCCCTTCAAGGAAACTAACTCAGTATGTTCCCAGTAGCTGTGTGGATGATGAATGACCCTCTGTAAGTGCTCATACAACCTGTCCTGCCTAGGATAGGAAAGTAGTTGGTAGATGACAAGGCATAATGGAACTGCCTCCTGGTAGGATCCTTAGATGAACCATTTCCCTCTGCAAAGAGGGTCACAATATGATTCAGGACCCTCAGCAAATACAGAGCCCAGTCTAAAGTGCCTGATTCTTTTTTTTTTTTTTTTGGTTTTTCGAGACAGGATTTCTCTGTGGCTTTAGAGACTGTCCTGGAACTAGCTCTTGTAGACCAGGTTGGTCTTGAACTCACAGAGATCCACCTGCCTCTGCCTCCCAAGTGCTGACATTAAAGGTGTACACTACCGCTTGGCCTGGTGCCTGATTCTTGATGGCTTCCTTTTGACCCCCACTAAAATGACAGAATCATGAGGTATGGAGCTGGGAACATTCTTTTCCCTCCTTCCCTCCCTCCCTCCATCCCTCCCTCCTTCCTTCCTTCTTTTCTTTTCTTTTTGTGAAGCAGATTCTATGTAACCCCATCTGGTTTTTAACTCACCATGTAACTCAGGCTGCCTTTGAACTTGCAGTAATCCTCCTGGATCAGTGTTAGGATTAGAGGTGTGCCCAGCCACATCCCTTGTAACTTAGTCTTTTTTCATTGTAACGTCCTAGTTCAGAATCTGGCAGATAGCATGTGCTCGGTAAATATTTGTTAGATCAACGAAAGAATAAGTGTCCATTGGAGGCGAAAGCCCTGATCAGACACAAGCAGGCTCCGCTGATGAGAGCTTCTAGCTTGATGGAGTAGCACAGCTCCTTAGGCAACAGATACAGAGCTAGACTTGTTGGGGAAGTCCTGTTATTTGCTTGTTATTTGTCAATAAAGTACTGTTGAGCCAATAGGAATCTAGATGGGAGGGACTAGGAGTCCAGGAGGATTCTGGGAAGGAGAAACACAAGAGAGTCAACATGTAACGCCATTGGGGTAGGAGCCCGGAACTATTCTCCGGTAAGAGACATACTTAGATTAACAATTATGGGGTAATTACTTAAAGCAGAGCTAGCCAGTAAGAGACAAGCAAGGCCAACAGCTTCATAATTAATATAGCCTCCTGTGTGTTTATTTGGGGACTACATCGCAGCAGAGCCCAGGCTGCTGGCGGGGGATAAACCAAAGCGGCTAGCAAAGGAAAAGCTTCTCTTAACATAGACTGGCTCTGCAAAGAAGCTAGACACATAAGGACATACTTAAAAGAAATCTGTGAACAAGAACATGGCTGGCTGCAGCTGGTTGGAAAAGGCCTTGGTGTTGTGGAGGACAGAGGAGTGATGGAGGTGACACGAGCTGCCTGAGTGTTTCTTTTCTAAGTTCTCTATTTATAGGGAACACATGTTCTGAAACAAAATTCCCAACGCAAGGGACTAAATGTGAGAAAGTGGGGCTGGCCTGAGAAAAGCTGACAGGATGCTTCCTGGTCTCAGGCTGGAACTGCTCTCCACTGGGGACGTCCAGATGGAGGCCAGTCCTTCTCCTGGTGTTTCAGCCAAGTTCTGAGGTAGTGCTTACCAGTGGACCATCTTCTTGCTGGATGGAGTTTGGCATAAGCCATGTGCTCCAAGGAAGGAGAAGACTTACTGCTCCTTGACTTATTAGACCTATGAGAGTGAACACTTGATTGGAGCCCAGCCTCACATGGGTATGGCTACCTCCCATAGGTACATCCACACCTTGACATCTGGTAATAATTACCTCACTGCCTTTGGGTTAAGATCCAGGGCAACCCAAGAGAACCAATTATGCTTTACATGGATTACCTTTGGAACCTAGCTGCTCACCACCAGATGGAGACAGTAAGTGCCCAAAAAACAAACCCAAGAGCTTGCCTTCCCTGGGGGAGATGATTGTGTGCAACTTCAAATTCAGTGAGGGCTCAAAATGGAGAGGGAAAGAGCCAATGAATTAGTATGCCCTCCATGAGATATCCTGGAGCTATAGAGATGAATTTGGTGGGCGCCCCTCATATCTCATCTAAGCAAACAGGTTAGCTTGAAGGCTTAGGCTACAAGTTAGGATTCAGATTCACCAGTGTTCAAGCTTTGGCCAGAGCTAGGCTGAAGGACGGTAGACCACATTCAGATGGAATTCACAGTATTGGTCTTCATTGAGCCGTAGCCACCTAAGTTAACCAGACTAGAGATTTAGTTAGGGTGTTAAAATCGATTCACAAGGATTTGTTTCACACAACTTTGAGGAAAAACTCAGAATTAAGAACTTTCATTCTAGCTAAAGGCAGTCCCAATTCATTCAGGCATGCTGAATATAGTAACAAACTCAACTTGAGTCAGCTATAATGTGGCAGTTCTTTTAGAGGTTGAGACTTGGCTGAGAGCAGAGTTTGTCTTTTCTAGTGGAGGAGAAAGCATGCTGTCTCAGTGGAAGACAGGCTCCGAGGGAAAGGGATGTGGAAATCTAGACACAAGATGAGGGTTCTAGCACTGGACTTGATGCTGCTACTGTGCTGTCTGTCTGTCTGTCTACTTATTTATATTCTAGACAGGGTTTCTTTGTGTAACAATCCTGGCTGTTCTGGAACTTGCTTTGTAGACCAGGCTGGCCTCACACTCACAGAGATCTGCCTGCCTCTGCCTTCAGAGTTCTGGGATTAAAGGTGTGCGCCACCATGCCTGGCAGAATCATGCCCAGGCCTTGTCTTCAGGACACCCTCTGAGGAAGATCTGACGTACCATCTTCAGATGAGGCAACAGAAGCTGAAGTGGTCTAAAGTTTCAGAACAGGATAGGATTCCAGAGATTTTTCCATAACTATCATTGTTTTAATAATTTATTTTTAATGTTGTGTATGAGCATGTGTATGACTGTATATGTGAATGCAGATGCCCACACTGGTTAGAGGCATTGGATCCCCCCTGGAGCTAGAGTTATAAGAGATTGTGAGCTGCTAACTTTGTTCTGGGAACTGAACTCAGGTCTTCTGCAGAAGCCTTAAGCACTTGTAATCTCTAAGCCGTCTCTTAAATCCCTGTTGTCAGTTTTTGCTGACGAATGTTTCTTGGGGTTGGGGCCTGCTATGGAACTCCTCAGGGGACAGATGGGCGCTATAGATTTTCTGCATCCCTGACACCAAACTGTCAAACATGAGTCGTCTAGAATACCCTTCCTCTCCAGTGTGCCTGGAAGTTTGCTCCCCTTTGCATTTCTCTGGGCCCATTTAGGCAAGAGCCAATTCCCTAGTCTATGTGCCATCTCTACAGACTCACCCCCAAATGACTGGGTTGGGGCTTTGAACTCAAACCATTACCACATCCCGCCCCACTGTCTCCCTAAGCCCTGCAGCTTTCCCGCCTTCTGTTAACTGTGGGGAGGACTTGGCAGCGCACACATGAGGTTTGCTGGCCTTCATCCAGGCTGAATTCAACATGGTTATTTTTTTCACCATACTTCTAGCCTCCTGGGCCCCCTATAGACTCCATCTCAGCCTCAGCTGATTGTGAACAACAGTTTGGTTTTACCTCATCTGTGGACTTCATCAGCGTGCTATTTACTGACATCCTAAAAACTTTGTATAAAGCTGTTCTGGGAGCCTAAGCATGGAGTTGGTTACTTGGGCTGGTCAGAAGTTGGTGTCAAAGAAGTGGAGCACACAGCCCTGGGCTAGTCCAGAGACTTGGGCTAGAGCAGCTACAGACAGAGGCTAAGGTCAGATCTCATTTCACATTGAACCTAAGTCTTATGCATAGTCAGACTCTGGTGCCTAAACTCTGGGATTGCAGTGATATGAAATATACTAACAAACAAGCCTAGAAACTTGTAAAGATGCAGTCATAGAAATTTGTCTTATATATCCACCTGTCCCCTCACTTACCTTGGTATTGATGTCATCAAGTGATTTGGACATTGGCTTTCCGTCATTAGAAAGATGATCCTGTTGCTTAAAAGTGTCCCTCAAAAATATATATATATATCCTGGAAAAGTAATCCCCAAGTCACATTAAAATTTGGAGGAGGGCATTTTGGATGTAATTAGGATTAGGTGATGTCATAAAGGTGGGGTGCCATGACTGTATTCCCAATTTTATAAGAAGTGAGAGACCCTAGCTGGTACCCTTGCTCTAGCTTGCTATGTGAGACCCTCTGCTCTGTTAGGATGCAGTGTGAAGTCCTTACCAGATTCTGAGCAGACACTGTGACAGGGCAATACAGAGGTTCCTCCATTTTGCATTCTTGTTGAGGCCATTTAAGGTTTAACTAGAGTTTGATCTCCTTGATGGGAAATCCCATGGAAAGTTACCTAACTCTATTTTAGGAACCTGGGGTCAGAATGTCCTAGCTAATTTATCTTAGCTTTTGTTAAACTGCCTGCTTCCATGGATGTGTAGAACCCCCTCCAGCTAACTGCTCATCTTAGCTTCTGTTAAACTGCTTACTCTGTGAAGCGCCCCCCCCAACCCACCCAACAGTCAAGTGAGTGGCCAGGACATGCTTTTTGCCTTCAAAAACCCTGTGCTTCTGGACACCCAGGGCCACATCTAGGTCCCTGAATACCTGGGTATGGTCCCAACCAGCTAGAATAAAGTCTTTCAGTTGGCTATACACTATGTCTGAGTGGTCATCTCTGGTGGGATACCTGTAGCAATGTCAATACAGTAATCTGGGACTTTCCAACTTCTAAAACCAATTTCTAAACCTCTATGCTTTATAAGTTAGCCAGGCTGTAGCATTCAGTTATAGCAACAGAAAGAATGAGACAGATCAGATAATAATGGTGTATAGAAGGAAACTGTTCTGGCCCATCTCTCTACCCTTGCATCATCCTCTGGCTCTGGATTTAGTGTTATGGAATTTTCCAGGAGGGAGGTTTCTATATAATTTTATTGGCTTATTTTGTTATATATAATGATAGATTTCATAGAGTCACTTTCATGCAAGTATATCATGTGCTTCAAGCATATTCACTCCTCCTACCCCTCCCACTATTCCCCTTCATTCCTGAAGCCACTTCGACTTTCCTATATATGTGACTATATATACTTTAACATGTGTGTGTTCGCACTCTTCCAAGATTCATGAATTTGAATCATATTGAAAAGGTGGCAGTATTGGAGATTGAACCTCTGGAGGGATGATAGAGTCATCAGGGTTGGGCCCCTATGAATAATAATCAGGGTCCCTCCCTCCCTCCCTCCCTTCCTCCCTCTCTCCCCCTTCCTCCCTCTCTTCCTCCTTTCTTTTTCTCTCTGCCCCTCCTTCTCCCAACCATCTTTCTCTCTATCTCTGCCCTGGAAAATACAAGATGACCATATGCAAACCATGGAAAAGACTATTACCAAAAACTGAATCATAGCAGTGCCCAGATTTCAGACTTGTAGCCTCCAGAACTTTTTACTATACATTGAAGCTTCCCAGTCTGTGTCGTTCTACTGTAGAAGCTTGAGCAGACCAATTCAAGAGTCTTCCTAAACAAGATGATTTCTGTCCAGGCGTTTGAAGAGTCAGTAGTTTCCAGATGGCTAACAGAATGAGGAAAGTAAGGCAGCTACTCAGTATCACACTACACGCAAAGGTGTAGAAGCCAGAGGAGTCAGGTAGGTTTGGGGAGCTACAGCTATTTCAGCAGAGTTGTTGGACTTTTGCCTTCCAGTGCCTGGCATGGTGCCTGGTAAGTAGCTTCTGCTCAGCAGATGCTGGGTGAGCAAAAGCAGTTCCTTGTTCTCTGGATATCATGTGCATTTGTAGAGTGCCCATCCCCTGTGTATCCTCCTAGACTGCCAGCTAGTTAAGACTATGTCTGTGAACACCTAAGATGCTACAGAGGTCAGGAAAGAAACTCATCTAGAAGCCCTTTCTCTTGGCTCCCAGCCCAGTGCTCTTTCCACTTCATCGACCTTTCTCTTTCATCTCCCTCCCTTAAGCAACTGCAACACCCTGAGTCAGAGACAGACACACAACACACACACACACAGACACACACACACAAGAGCTTATTCTGTAGCTCACTGGTATTCTGGTTGTTCCTAGTGTGTTCTACTTGTCTCTCCAAGTGTACTGTCAGCCTCTTCAAGCGGATATTTGGGATTGCTTCTACATTCTCTACTGTGAACAGCCAATGTGAGAAGAAAAGCAGGACCAAGAATTGAAGAACCCTTACCCAAGAGCTTTATAGATTAATCATTAAGGGCTCACTGCCTTGAACTTGAAAGTTCCAACCCTTTCTGTGTACACTGAAACCAACGTGGCAAAGAGCTTGCTGCTTGGAAATGGAGGGCAAGCAGTCCTCTACTACAGCAGAAGGGTGGATCTTTCTTATTTCGAGAATAACTTGTTTTTCTGAAATGTGTGTAGGAGTCCTGTTTTGATGAACTTGGGGAAATCACTACTTGAAGAAATCTCATGGTGACATGTTTAAACTACTGATATCAAATCACTGAATTAATCCATTTCACTTCTCAATAATCTTTTGCTTTATAGAGTTGAGATTTATTCACATACCAATTATCCAAGAAAAAAATTCATTTATGTCAGTGTATGTATCCAGCCTAGTAAATGCCAACAGTGAGTAAACACATGCTGACTTAAGAAAGGAAATCCATGTTTCTTACTTAAAGTAAATTGTTTTATAAAGGGAAGAAAGAAACATTGTCTAATGGACCTACTATGTTTTAATGGGTCAAGAAACTGTATGTGAACAAGATTAGTTTTTTCTCACTATTCCCATCTATCAGAAGTGTAATACAGATTTATATTTACATTTCATTGGAACTTAAATGTCACTTACCAGAATTCTCAGCCAACGGGCCTGGTTCCGGCAACCCCAACACTCTGGGTGGAACTATACTCTCCATGGCAATGCAATCAGCCATGAGGCAAGTAGTGGTAAAGAAGAAAGGGATTCATTTTAGTGTGGCCATAGTAGGAAGAAGCAAGGGGATTACCAGTCTTTCTCCATGGTACTGACCAGAGGTTGAGGTCTGTAGAAGGGGAAGAATCGGATCAGGGACCAAGAAGTACGGATGGTAAATCAGTCTTGGACAAACTAGGCTCACCTTATCCTTATCTCAGACATGGCCCTAGGGAGTACCACTGACTGGCCCCTGGGAGGTCATTATGGCCTGAGGGGGCCATTCAAGATGACTGCTCTTGGAGCTAAGCATTCCTGGAGTTGGAGATAAGCTAGAAGAGAACTCAGAGAATCAGTAGGGTTAAGGAGTGAAAGGGCATCAGTCCGGATGACTACAAAGACAGGGTCATTGTTCAATTCCCCAACTGTAAAGGATCCTTCCTCTATTACAACTCTTGTGAGTTGTTTGCAACTCTCTTCTGCCACTTTCTGAGTGACCTTGGACAAGTGAGTTGGCATTTCTGGCCTTCAGGTTTTTCTGACTGTAAAATGGAGACACTCTTAACCATCACCTCAAAGGATTGTTACGTCAATGGAAAGCCGCTCTGTCAAGAGTGAAGATAGATTGAAGTAGGTACTGTGAGGCATCCAAGTAGCCTCTTCCTACAGTGACCAAGAACCACAGGTTACATTTCACTAGGGGTGATTCTCCCCACGATGTCACCTATTACTCCTATTACTCCTGATGGGAAAAGCAGGCCTGGGACTTGAAAGGCAGGGAAGGCAATGGACAGATTTCTCCATAACATCTCTATGGGCAAGATGTCCAACACAGCTGGAGGATGACAGTCATGAATGAAACTGTAAGCAAGAGCTTGTTTGGGTAGCTTATGCACTCAGTCATGCGTCGCACACATCCTGGAAGTTTTCTGCAGTAGATGAAGCTGTTCTTCCTCTCCTCACCTCAGCCTAGCTCAGGCCACCTACGGCTGCAGGAGCTTACTTCCAGCATGTGACTGCTTTCAACCTTTGCCTCACTGTCCCCAGCACCTGCAGGTTCTCTGCAGTGTGGAAGATATAGACACCCTGAGGGTAGCCTTTAACAGATAGGATAGGAGTCAGTGGACAAATACTCTAGTCTTCTAGCAGGAAGAGTCATAGGAGTGTGCTCAGTTTTTTTGTTTTTGTTTTTTTCGAGTCAGGGCTTCTCTGTATTGTTTTGGAGGCTGTCCTGGAACTCGCTCGGTAGACCAGGCAGGGATTCACCTGCCTCTGCCTCTGCCTCCCTGAGAATTTATATGCTCTTTTTTGTATTTTTGTTTGTTTGTTTTTTGAGACAGGGTTTCTCTGTGTAGCTCTGGCTGTCCTGGAACACTCTGTAGAACAGGCTGGCCTCGAACTCACAAAGATCCACCTGCCTTCAAAGTGTGGGGATTAAAACCTTATGCCACCACAGCCCGGCTACGTTTGTTTTTAGACAGGGTTTTATGTTGCCCAGGCAGTCTCAGACTTGCTAGGTTGCCCAGAATGACCTTGAATTTCTGATCCTCCTGCTTCATTTCCAGGGGGCGCTGGCATTACAGGCGTGCACAAGCACCCAATTGTTTATATGGTGCTGGAGATCGAATCCAGTACCATCATACCATCCTACATCCAGTACATCCTGGGCAAGCACCCTAGCGACTGAGCTACATTCGCAGTCCTGCCCAAACCATCTCTTCATTGATTTTTCCCTTTCTTCCCATTCATCCCCCCCCCCGCTTTTGGGTGTGTGCTCCCTGGTAAACTACCCAACCCAAGTGTCTGTGTGCAGGCCTGCTTTTTTTTCTTTTTTTTTTCTTTTTGGAAAGGGGGAAGGGAGGAGCCCCAAACAAAAACACCTTTCATTTCTTCTACTGTTCACACAAGACCCAGGTGTAGGGAAACAAGAGCCTGAGAAAAGCTCGTTACAAAAGAAATGTAATAACCCTGCTGGACATCTGTTTTCAAAGCTCTTTCCTTGGCGTACCTCCTTGTTATTGAAAGCAGGAGGAGCAGCAAGGCCCTCACCTGGGAGCTGGTGAGAAATGCAGAGCCACCCAGCTGGCTGGATTCGAATCTGCATGTGTAGGAGCTCGGCAGGTGCTCTGTGTTGGAACTCCGCAGGGGTTCGTGCAGACTCTGCAGTTGGGCCTCTCTGCCTTACCTTGCTATCTTCCTGGCCCCCACACGACCTGATCCGGGAGCCCATGTCACTGTTTGTATTATGCTGAATAGTGTTCCTTTGAATTCATGCCACCCAGAATTTAGGATGTGTCCTTTTGCCTGATGTCTCCATAGAAATGGGTCCTCGATCCAACAACCAGCATTCTAATAAGAAGTTGTGTGTGTGTGTGTGTGTGTTGGGATGTGGTGTGGGTCAGTTCTAGAGTGCTTACCTAGCATGTCCAAGGCCATGGGTTCCATCTCCAACACACACACACACACAAACACACACAGAGAGAGAGAGAGAGAGACAGAGAGACAGAGACAGAGACAGAGACAGAGAGAGACAGAGAGAGAGGCAGAGACAGAGGCAGAGAGACAGAGACAGTACTGCAACCGAGATTAGAGTTTTGCTATCTGGAAGGGGAAGATCATCCACTAGAGTCTTTGGAGGGCACATGGCCTTGCTGATGCCTTGATTTTGGATTTCTAGCCTCCAGAACTGTGAGGATTTCTTCTCCCTTCTCTTCCCTTCTTCTTTGTCTTCATCATCCTCTTTCACTTAGTAGGATCAAACCTAGGACTTTGTACATTCTAAGCAATTGCCATATCACTGAGCTGTATCTTCTATCCTTGGGGTTTTTTTGAAACATAATCTTGTTCTGAAGTCTGGCTGGCCTTAAACTCTCTGTCTTCCTGCCTCCACACCCTGAGTGGTAGAATTACAGGCATGAATCACTATGCTTGAATTATTTTTGTGTTTGAAGCCACTTGCACAGTGGCACTTTGCTATGACAGCCCTAGGAAACTAGTAGATGATTATTCCTAATTTCACACTCACATATGGGGCAGACAGAATTTGGCAAAGGCACACTTAGGATTGATTCATCACTCCACAATGGACACTGAGACTCAGCTCTAACCTGGTCCACATTGTTATCTAGGATTTGGAGGCAGGCATTGAGACATATAGCGTTAGCATGCAGATGACACGAGGTTGGGGGTAGATGCTTAAACATGATAGGTGACTGTACAGGGACCCTGGAAGATTTGTGCAGACTAGAACAATGGCATAACACCATGATGGAACCCCACAGGGATGAGAATAAAGATCCACAAGGGTTACAGAAAGCAAGCATATAGAAGTGAAAGAGAGAGTGCCCTTAATTGATGTTTGGTGGAAATAAATTGCATCAGTGGGTAGGTTTTTATAACGTCCAGCTTTGCTGGAGCTGAGGGTATGATACAGCTGATGCTAAAGGAAAGCCTTATGTTACATTAGGAGAAACGGCATAGGTCTCAATCAGTAGGAACAGCACTGTCAACCTCTACATTATACTGCTCTTTTCCTTTTTTCCTGCTTGCGTTCTGAGACAGGGTTTCTCTGTGTAGTCCTGGCTGTTCTGGAACTCACTCTGTAGACCAGGCTGACCTCAAACTCAGAGATGCACTTGCCTCTGTCTGCTGAGTGCTGGGATTAAAGGCATGTGCCTTCACCCTTGAAAGACTGATCCAATGTCAGGGTACCACTATTCAAAAAGGACACTGCAATTAGGATTGCAGTGTGAAGAGGGACCAGAATGAAAACTCAGAAATAAAACAACGATTATAGCTCCCATTTCTTAAATGTTTTCTGTGTGCCAGATACTGGACTAAGAGAGGTAAGAAGACAGTGTCCCTGCCCTTCAGGAAGCTTATGAGTCTTCTGGGCATGGATGATATATTCTGAAGCAGATACATTCCAGACCTGCAGAGGAGTTCAGGACACAGCTAATGACTCAACGAACCTGATCCAGTCTGGGACTTGGGGCTGGTGTATTTGAGGAAACTGCATGTTCATCTGAGAGTTCATTTATGACTGTCATGACCTATGGAAATTCTGAAACAAAGGTAACAGCAGTTCAAAAGCCCCAGGGCACATCTGAGGAGCAGAACAAAGAATTGTATCAGGCATGTGTCTTGTGTCAAGAAAGTGAAAAAAAGTCTATCTGCACGGAGAGCAGTCAGGAGGCTTGGACTGTCCTGTATTAGTTTCCCACTGTTGCTATAACAAGTCACCACATTACTGGGTTAAGAAACAACATAAATATATTTTCTTTTTTCAGTTTTTAATCGACTTTATAGTTCAAGTTCACATTATTGTATTGACTGCACATTTTGATGTGTTTGGCAATTTATGTGCCTAAGTAGCCTCCACCATCATCAAGATGTAGAACATTTCCATTACCCCAAAGTTTACTGTGGTCAATAATACCAATCCACCTCTTTCCTATCTGACTACAGACTGTTTCCTTTGAGTTACTACAGGTTGGTTTTCTTAAACTATAGTATTATACGAATGGAATAATCTAATATTTACATATTTGAAAGTTGTATTTCTCTAATGATTTTCTTGTAGTGCTGGGAATTTAACCCAAGGTTTGCACATGCTAGGTAAGAACTCTGACAGTGAGCTACATCTCTAGTTTCAGACAACACAGTTGTATTTTCTTATAGTTCTGGAGGACAGGTACCAAACCCAGGGTATCAGTATCAGTAGGGCTGTATTCCATCTGTAGGCTCTGGAGGAGGAGCTGCTTCCTTGCCTTTTCCTGCTTCTCGATGCCTTTCCATAGTTAGAGCTGGCAATGGTCAACACAGCCTTTGCTCCTATGACATCATTCTGAATCTTACTCTTCTGCATCCTGCTTTCATTCATAAAGACCTTATGTTGGGCCCTTCTGGCCAACCCAGGATACCTCCCAAACCTCTGTTCTAAAGACAGCTGATTGGCAGCTGGAATGCCTCCTGGTTACACATAACATTTTCACAAGTTCTGACGAATTGGATGTGTACATTTTCTGGAAAGCATTATTGTGCCTACCCACCCTCCTGATTTGCATATGTACTTCTTTCCATCCTCATATACATAAACTTTTCAGAGATGTTGATTATTAGTCCATTTTTCAGACAAGATCCTGGGTGGCCTGCTTAAGGTTATACACAACTAGGCTGCCTTACCCTAACTCCATATATGTAGAGTTTATTTATTTATTTATTTATTTATTTATTTATTTTAGCCTACAGCACCTGGTATTCCCAGACGGTCTGCCATCCAAGTACAAACCAGGCCTGACCCTGCTTAGCTTCCAAGATGAGAGGAGATGGGGCAAGTTCAGGGTCACGTGGCCATAGACCAGTAGAGTTTATTAAGGCATAATATTTATATATTAAAATTCACAATTTTATGTGTACAAGTTCAATGAGGTTGAGCAAAAGCAAACAATTATATAACACCACCTTACATTTCAGAAACATTTTGATCACTTCGAAAAATTTCAAAAGATCTGTTTGCTCTCCTTTTACAAAATTTGTACTGTTAAATAGCCATACATTCAGACATTGCAAAAATAGTACAACCCAGAGAGGTTTCACGTCTTTCTCAGATAGCTTCATGTACCGACTATAACTTATACAGCTACAGTGGAACATCAAAACCAGGGTACTGACATTGACACAATGCTGTTAAATGGATTGTAGACATTATTTGGGATCTGTGGGTTTTCCATACGCTCATTTGTGGGTGAATATTTGTGTATATGGTTCTATGCAACTTCATTGCTCATACAGTTTTGGATAACCATCACGGTAAACAAACATCTGCGTGCCATCCTTTCACAACCTTACCACCCATTCATTTAAGCCACCCGAACCCTTGGCAACCACCGAGTTTTCTGTGCCCCGTTATTGTGAAGATACATTTTTAGCTAGAAAATATACCAAAGAATATCTTCACATTGGAAAATAAACAAGACAAAACAAAGCAACAAACTATTCAGGTATCTTGAAAGAATTCCTTGAAACTCTTCTCATTCCAGGCCTTTTACTAGAGTTAGTCACAGCTAGAGTTTTGGGTATTCCAAGCACTGGTCCATACAGTTGCTTATGTACAGGTATTATATTCCTGTGAAAGGTAACTAGAGAAATGTATAGTTGTGTGTGTGTGTTTAACATACACTGTGTGCCCTATCCTGTGGCATGCTTTTTTTACTTAACATTGGTTACTACTAAAAGTTAATAAAGTGAACTTAGTAGTACATGCATTTTAATCCTAGCACACAGGGAGCTAGAGAGATGACTGAGTGGATACAAACACTTGCTGCTCATTCAGAAGACCCTGGTTCAGCTCCCAGTACTCACATGGTGACTTACAATGTCTATAACTTCATTTCTAGAGAATCAATCACCCTCTTCTGGCTTCTACAGCCACCACATTCAAACTGGAGGCATAGGGGTGTTGGAGCAGGGCAGTGTGGAATTGTCAGATGGGTGTCTTATCCTTTGCCTGGGATGAGTCCCTCAGCAACTGAGAAATGCTTATGTGATCAAGCCTTGTCTACTTGAATCCTGCTATATGTGTATGGGGACCAATCCCAGTTCCATACTCATTTACCCACAGATCCACCCACCACCCTGCAGCCTGTGTGTCAGAAGTAGGAAGTGGTGGTAGAGAAAAGAAACAAACGTAGGAATTATAAACTTTTAAAACAATTTTCTCAGCCAGGCATTGGCGGTGCATGCCTTTAATTCCAGCACTCCGGAGGCAGAGGCAGGTGGATCTCTGTGAGTTCGAGGCCAGCCTGGTCTACAGACTGAGTTCCAAGACAGCATCCAAAACAACACAGAGAAACCCTGTCTCGAAAAAACCAAAAACCAAACCAAACCAAAACAACAACAACAGAAAAACAAAAACCCCACAAAACAATTTTCTCAAGTCAGTCAACATTTCAGCATGGAGGGGTGGGGAGCATACAGGCCCCCACTTCCATCTGAAGAGCTATTGACAGGTGATAGTTGTTGGGAGAGTGTGAGTCAGTTTTCCTTAAAGGTATGGCCCTTGATAAGACAGTCATGCTCCAGTGAATTGCCCGAACCCATTTGGATATGAACAGCACAAGCTGGACTTGGTGGGTTATACAAATAAGGAGGACATGAAGCTGGGAGGGGATGAGAGGGTAGAAGCAGGGATGGGGGCTCTGGGAGGGGTTGGGGAGAAGTGGGGAGCATCGAATCTGATCAAAATGCATTATATACATGTATGAAACTCAAATGATAAAAACATTTTATAGGAAACAATATATATATATACACACACAAAGAAACAAACCACTTTCTGATCTCAGAAAGATTTTTCTATTTCTCTTTTTATCCACTCATCAATAGCAAGGAAGGACAAGCTCTAGGTGCTTTACTGAAAAAGCAGGGAAACTGAGGCCCACTGAAAGATTAAGAGGTTTACCTCAGGTTATATCAGATTACAAAAGAACTGGCATAAGGCCCCGGTTTCCTGCTTCTTAGCCCAAGACTCCTACCAATACACTGTATTGCCTCTTTTCCTGACTGCCAAGACCTTGTGCTCATGGACCCATCCAGGAGACTCCATACTCTAACCACAGCTCCATCCTGCCCTTTACAGCTGGATATTATGTCACCCTGGAAGAATGAGGTCACTCTGTGATTCTGGGAGCATGAGGAAGACATTCCAGTCAAGGAAATCCAGTGCTTCCCCTGGTCAGATGGAAGGGCCCAGCAGTGGAAATCTGCCCATTGGTTGTGCTGGCCCCTATCAAGTATGGAGTAATTCTGTGGACTGTTAAACATGCATGTGTCTACATGCTTTGACTGAAATACAATTGTTGCTTGAGGTGCTTCCAAAAATTGTTAGGGGAACTTTTAGATGTGAGACTTCACAGCAGGACTGAAGGCACCAGAGAAAAGATAAGGGCACCACGGGAAAGGTCCCCAATGACAGCCCATCTTGTTTAAGGGATCATGTGAATAACATTGGGTATAAGATTGGCATGGCAGGGAGTGTTTTTCCCACGTGGCTCAGATGCATGCACCCATTATAGCATGGTGTTGGCATACCTGTAAGGATTCACGTGTTATGCTGGCCTGCCCCTGTCACCTGGCAGAATGCACTCAGGCAGTACCTTGGTCAACCCAGGGGTCCATGACCACTATTCTGGACGCAGGTGCAAAGAACCACTTTAAAAGAAAGGCCACTGCCAACTTTTTCTCTCACTTTCCCCTGCATTGTTCCCTTGGGGTAAACAGGACTTTTCCTAACTCCTTCTGCTCTTCTGTGCTCTGTCTCTATGTCTCTTTACCTCTTTTCTCTTTCCTTTCCCTTTCTAATAAGACTTCTCACTAAGTTCTGTCTGCTTGGCATGTTTGCCATGTCGTGCCGGTCGTGTCGTGTCGGTGTCCTGTCCCCCCCCCTCACTCTGGCCTGCAACCTGCCAAGGTTCCCCTAGGGCATTATACTCCTTCTTTAGAAGCTGGGTGGGTTTTGACTAGCTAGAAATGAAGTTAGGTGACTTCTGAGGTGAGATGATAAAAAGTTTCTTTCTTTCCTGTGACCCTGTGTGTGGTTCCCACCATGCTGTGAGGGAACCCAGAGGAACTCTCGCGGGCTCTCATGAGTCTTGGAGAGCCCACAAGAAGCAGAAGATGCCTGGCTTGCCCCTCACTGCTCCTGTCATCTTCCTCATGCCTAGTGCGCTTTCAGCTCTACTCTGGCTGCACTTAAGCCACTTAATAGGGAGCACTGAAACTGAACCGCCAAGCTAAGCACTGCCCACTTTGTCATTGGCAGGAGCCACAAGAAATACAAATACGACTGCTGATATCGTGTGCGTGTGTGTAGATCAGAAGACAACATCATGAATTTTCCTCAATTGCTCTCCAACTTGTTTTTTGAGACAGGATGTCAGTAGACCTGGAGTTCATCAATTTGGCTGGGCTAGCCATATCAGTCAGAAAGCCACAGGGATCCTCCTGTCTCTGCCTCCCCAGCATAGGATTACAGGGACATTCCTGTTGTGCCTGGCTTTTTAATGTGGGTGCTAGGGAGTCAGAACGCAGCCTTGAATACTTAGATCTGAAGCCACCGAAGTTTGGGATGACCACAGGAGAAAGCAGAGGGATGCTGTGGCCAGAGTACTTTGGTCCCAGTTAAAATGTTTTAGTGGAGACTTTATCAGTAGTTTTTAATATGTTACTGAATCTTCCAAACTCATTTTCTAACTAACCTCGGAGGACTCTCCCATTAGCTATCACACGACTGAGACAGTGAATAGACCTTAAGAAATTGGAATTTTCTCAGGAATCTCATGCTGGGAGAAGGTAACAGCCAGGGCCCTGGTGTCAGCCAGATTGGGAACCTGTCTCAGGGAAAGAGATTTCACACAGTTCTGACAATTTGTCAAATAACCTTGCTGGGGAAACTGGTACAAAGACAAGAGAGATGATGGGCGTGACCACACCTTGACCAGGACTGCTTAGCTATGCATGCTTCTTGCCTCTCTGTTCAAATGTAAACCTCAAGGCAGGACCCCAAAGATGAACTTGAAGGGCCAATGGATTTCTTTGTTCCTCTTCACAGTGAATACATCTCCTTTGAGAAAGAGAGAGACAGAGGAAGAGGAGGGGAGAGGGAGAGAGAACTCTAATTTAGAAGTCAGGAGGTCTGCTTTTGGGCTATCACTGTCAACAACTTGCTGTGTGAATTGAGCAAGAGCTTTCCCTCCTGGCCTCAGTTTCATTATTGGTTAAAAAAACAAAACAAAACAAATCAAAAAACCAAAACAACAAACAAGGGGTTAGAAAGTCCTTTCTGGTATTGAAATGGCCTTTCTAGTGAAAAGCATCTGAGGAGTTTGAACTTTGCCCTTAAGCAACAGGAACTGTTGAGTAAAAGATAACCTGCAGAGAGAAGGCTCCAGAGATAAGGACTTTGTAGGTGAAGATAGAGTTAGGAAATCTTTCCTTTACTCAGGTGAGTGGAAGGTGAGGCACGACAGGAGAGATAAGGATAGGAGGTTGGGTAGGTCAGAGGTCAGATTCAGTCAACACAGCACAGGTGCCGGACAGGCTGTCCTGTTTGAAGAGAAGACGCCTCCAGTTCTTTCCATTCTCACACCCATCCACTTCTGTCAGCCAGAAGGGCCATCTACTTAAACAGCTTCTTGGCTCTCTTTCTAGTGAAATGCATGTTGGGCTTTCTCACCTCTGGAACGATCCTAAGCCTACCAACTTGCTCAGATTTTGCTGGGATTAGACTCTAGTCTTAAACCATTGCTCAGACAGTCACCGCTACACACCCAGGAGAAGACACAGGTCAGACACTTTTAGTGTCCTCTTTTGGTCCTTTTATGAACCTGCTTACAACACTTGACCCCAGCCTCTGTTCTAGACTCTTTCACAGTGGAGACTTTGCTTACAAGACACTGTCACTGGACTGGAACCTGCAGGCTGCCATTCCTGTAAGAGAGAGGTAGCCCCAGCTGTGTGTGGCTTGAGACATTCTCTGAGGAAAACAATGGGTAGGCCGGTGCCAGTGGGGACAGAGTAGGTTTGCCTTTTAGTAACAAAGGGCGCTTTTGAATGGAAGAGCTGCCTGGGCTTCTCAGTTGCTTACTTCTCTCTGCTTCTAGAATGCTTCAGGCAGCTCAGGGGGATCTGGAGTCCCTTGACTGTGGCCTGTGGCTAACACTCTCCCCACTGTGGAAAAGAGACTGAGTTAATGCAGCCTTCAGCTGGGTGTGTTGGCCTTTTCCCCACCAGTCCTGGCAAAGTCTCACAGGCTATTCAGAGAGCTGTAAAAACTGGGAGGCCACAGTGGGGAGGAGTAGGAGGGAGGAGAGTATTGGGAGGGAAGGCTCTGCTGCTTTGTAAGGCTCAAGACTGGTTTTGCTCTGGAGGGAGGTCCAGGACACAGCTGAAGCTATTTCCAGTCATCTCCCTCCTACATCCCTTTGATAACAGCTCCTAACATGTATTGAGCCATTAGCATGAACCTGGCATCACTCTCTGTCTTTTTAAAATGGATTTTCTAATTTAATCCTTCACAACACTGTTATGGTATGAGACTACTATTATCCCTATTTTAGAGATTAAATAATAATAATTTAACTCTCCCTGAAGTACATAGGGGTTAAGTAAGCTAGGAAGAGGCTGAGCCAGGATTAAATATGCAGAGAATTTGGCTCAGTGAGGTTGTACTAACCACTAGACCTTAGAGTTTGGTCATGAATTGTCCCTCCAGAAGGCTCATGCATCCTGTTGAAAGTTTATTCTCTGGTTAATGGTACTATTTGGAGGAGGTTCTAGAAACTGGGCTGTAGGACTTTGTGCTGGGTAATTTGATGTCAACTTGACACGATCAAAGACTTCTGAGAGGAGGGAACCTCAGTTGGGAAAATGCTTCTGTAGTCTTATGATGTAGGGCACTTTTTAAAAATTAGTGATTGCTGTGGCTCAGCCCATTGTGGGTGGTGCCATCCTTCGGATGGTGGTCCTGGGTTCTGTAAAAAAGCAGACTGAGCAAGCCAAGAGGAGCAAGCCAGTACGCAGCCCCCTCCGTGGCCTCTGCATCAGTCCCTGCCTCCAGGTTCCTGCCCTGCTTGAGTTCCTGCCCCCACTGCTTTTGATGACAAACTGTTATTTGAAATTGTGAGTGAAATAAACCCTTTCCCTCCCTAAGCTGCTTTTGGTCAGAGTGTTTCTTCACAGCAATAGTAACCCTAGCTAAGACAGGCCTGATTGAAGGAGTAAATCATTGGTACTGCACTCTTGGTGGCTGTAGTCTTGGTGGCTGTATCTCCCTACATCTCAGGGATTAGGACCTTGTACTGGCTAGTTTTATATCAATTTGATACACTCTAAAGTCATCTGAGAGGAAGGAACCTCAACTGAGAAAATGTCTCCATAATATCCCGATGTAGGACATTTTCTTAATCAGTGATTGATGTGGGAGGGCCCAACCCACTGTGGATGGCGCTACTCCTGGGCTGGTGGAAGAGAACTCAACTCCCCTCCTCTTCCCTTCCTTTTTTCCCTTTCCTTCCCATTCTTTCCTTTCTCTTCTCCTTCTCTCCACTCCCCTACTCCTCTTCACTGTTTCCCTCTACCCACTCTTCTTCCCCTTCCCCATTCTCCCCTTCTCTCCTTCCTGGCTACCATGAAGTGATGAGCCTCCTGCCATGATGGTCTATCTGAGTACATAAACCAAGCAACTATGGACTGAAATTTCTGAAACTGTCTCCTCCTTTAATCTGTTTATGCTAGATAGTTGCTTATAGTGGTGGAAAGCTAACACACCAAAGTGTTGTTGCGTCTCATATGGAGCTGGACTACATTGTCCTATACTCTGTGTCTGTTCTCTGAACTGTCTTTCTGAGGTTTGCTTTTTCCAAGCCTATCTCATGCTTTGTATATTTTAGCAGCTACCTGCTTACTGAGTGCTTATATGGTGTACCAGATATTAAAATATGCACAATATGGGGTTGGAGAAATGGCTCAGAGGTTAAGAGCACTGACTGCTCTTCCAGAGGTCCTGAGTTCAATTCCCAGCAACCACATGGTGGCTCACAACCATCTATAATGAGATCTGGTGCCCTCTTCTGATATGCAGGCAGAACACTGTATACATAATAAATAAATAAATCTTTAAAAATATGCAAAATACACAGTCACTGACTCTGTTGTATAGGTTTTGCCCCTACATCTACCTTACAGGTGAGGAAACTTAGGCTGTAGATTGCTTAATGGTCAGCATTTGTTCAAGGTACTAAGTATAACAGAACCATGATTTAAAACTGAATTAAGGTCTGTGGTCTGACTGGGAATATACTCATTAAACCAATCAGTCATCATTTTGTATATGTATGCTGGGATAAACAAAGGTCTATATCATAATCCATAACCAAAATTTGAGGGGTCATGATCTACATGCTAGACACTATACTTAACAGAGTAGGTATACACACTGACAATATTTTTAACTCTAAAGCTGGGCATAGTGGTTCATAACTGTAATCCTAATAATCGGGATATTGGGGCAGACAGATTGAGCTCAAGGTCAGTCTGGAGTACATAGTGAGTTCTAAGGCAACCACAGTGTAAAACTCTGTCACAAAACACCACAAGATAAAAAAAAACACACCAAATGAAACAAACCAAAAACATTCTGCATCTCCAGATTAGCATGTCATCTTAAATTGTGATTATCTACTCATTTGACATTACCCTGTGGATGTTTAGTAAGTCTCAAACTAACATGTGCAGAACAAGTTGACAGTTCCACTAAGTTCATGTCCCAGTGCCTTTCTTGGCTGTATAAATGACTTCACATCTGTGTGGTCTGCTTATATCTTTCCAAACTTGGTTTGTTGAAACTTAATCCCTTTAAGGAAGTAACTAAGTCATGAGGGTCTGTCCTCATGAACAGGATCAGTGCTCTTCAAAGAGGTCCCTTTGCCGTATAGATGCCATGAGAAGGCTCCATCTGGGAAGCAGAAAGTAAGCCCCCCCAAGCCTTGATTTTGATCCTCTTATCTTCTAGGCTTCTAGACCGCAATAAATTCATTTCTGCTGTTTATAAATTGCTGAGTTGTTTGTGTATCACAAATAGTGAAGACATCATCCATGCAGTTGCTCAAGTCACTATTTAGAGGCTGTCTTGGATTCCTTTCTGTTCCTCTCACCTACTTCTAATCTATCAGCCTGTCTAGCTGCCTGTTTCTATAAACATATCCTACAACTTTTCATTTTTTTCTCCATTCTCCCTCCTGAACCAATCTTTTCTCCACAAGTAAATCATATAACAGATAATTTCTTGGTCCAGCTTAAAACACTTCAATATGTTATCATAGGTTCATGAACTGCAAGGTCCTCTTCAGTCTGGTCCATGTCTCTACCCAGATTTCCCATCACTTCCCCATTCCTTCCTACATATTTCCCATAGCTTTCTGTTTATAGTCAATGCTATGTCCACCTTTGAGCTTTGGGGCACAGCCTGCTCTCTATCTAGAATGTTCTTTTTCTGGGGGTGACTCCTCATTATGTCATCTCCTCAGGTAAACCTTCCCTATTCAGCTTATATAAAGTTGCCACTCAATTTTCTCAGCTGGACTTTATATCCCACCATAGAGATACTTGCTCATTCCAATTTATTGCTGTACTACCCACAATAGCAAGGACGTGGCCACAACCTAGCTGTCTAGCAGCAGATGAATAAATACAAAAGTGTGTCATGGGGACAAAATGGCATTTTAGCCAACTGTAAATAAGAATGAAATTTGCAAGACAGTAGATGGGTCTGGAAAGTATTAGACTGAGTTAACCCAGGCTCAGGGGGACAAAATAGCATGTGTTCTCTTGTTATGTGGATCCTAACTTTTGATGTTTATATATACGGGTGTGAGTGTGGGTATAGGATATGAAACTAAAAAGGAGGCCATGGGAGTGGAAAGTGGGGTGCCAGTGATGGGGAGAAGCAGGGCAGATGGGGCACAAGATGTGGGAAGAAAAGCAACGAGAGCAAACTTTGAACATGCCATAATTAAACGTAATATTTTATGTGCCAGTTAAAAATTAAGGAAATTTATTTTAACAAGAGAATATTTCATTTGTTATTCTCCTACCTAGCCATTCTGTTGTGCTTGACTTTGCTTAGGGAGATAGGAACAAATGTCTTCTCACTCTCAGAAAGTACACTGGAGACAGATTCCACCCAAGTGAGACCCCCGAAAAAAGATTTCATCAAGTGCAGATTAGTGGAGCAGTGATCTTTCGGGGGTTACTTACACAAGTTGTGGTGAGGGAAAGTTCACCAGTGTATAACAGAGCTGACTCAAAGGCAGTTCCGTGGCAGAGCCATTCCAGTGTGGGTGATGCCGTACAAGAGCTGCATGCCCAGGGCTCCCTGCACGACTTGCAGGGAGGCAGCTCAGTCTGTCACAGAGCATCTACTAAATTGTTGTTACTGGTTATGTAACCTTGTGAATCTTGTTTTGGGGACTTTCTGAGACTTGTGTGTGTTGTTTGCCTACAGAGCCTTGTAAATTATGTTTACTTCCTGAGTCTCAAATGTTCAATTCCATGTGTTTCTTTACCCTCTGTGTGTATGTGTACACAAACTTGCCCTGCTACATGTGTGGCTGTCAGAGGAACATTTGTGGGAGTTAGTTTTCTTTTTTGCCATGCGGGTCCTGGGCATTGAACTGAAGGTTCTCAAGCTTGGTGGCAGGTACCAGTTGAGTTGTCTCTCAGGCCCTACTTCCTGAATTTCAAAAGGTCTTCCTTCAGGATGGAATGTTTCAGTGAGGAAGAAGTTGCTGCGAACCATTTCCCCATCTACTCACATAAAATCTCCAGAAGAGTAAAAGCTGACTTCCTACCTGCCATTCTATTCTCAGCACATAACTCAGCATCTAGCACCTGGCAAAAGCTCAATAAAGAGATGATGGTCCAGTGTAGAGGTTGGCGAACACTGTTCGGGTCATGGGCAGAAAGCAAATCCTTGGGGAAATGACAAATACAAATACTCTGGAAACAGTAGAAGGGAGGAAAGACCATGTTGGCTCTTCTCTGGAACTGGGGTGAGAGAAGGAGGCATATGGTGTTCACAGAATCTTCTGATAAATTGCCCTCGACTGCTCACTGACCAAAGGGTTTCACTTTCCTGAGTAGCAGTTCCTTTGTTTGAAACTGATGATAACTGTGCCCTAACTGCTATTGGAGACGTCTGTTCATTCGCTCTAAAGCATGTTCTTGCTCTGTCTGAGATCCCGCAGTAGCATCCAATGTCGTGCATGGTTTGGCAGTCCCCTGCCCATTTCCCCTCTGCTCTCACCTCCCACTGCTCGGCTCTTCCCTCACACTTTCCTGGCCCTGCTGGCTCCCTCGAGCACATATCCATCTCAGGCTCCTTGAACAGCTGCTGTCTCTAAGGATAACCCACTTCCTGCAAATACCTGGAAAGGCTCATTGCCTTGCTTCCTTTACAGACGCTCTCAGTGTCCTGCCTTCGCAGTGGGACCTTTCACACGCAGTTCACCCCCTTTCTGGACACTTCCTGTCCATGGCCCTGTCTTCTGTAAGCACTTTTCACAATATAGCAATGCCATTTTCTCATTGATTTTGAATAACCTCTGTGTTCCTCACCAGAGTTCCTGGGAACGGGGAATTTACCTACCTTATTTGCTGCTATGCCCATAGCTCTTTGATTGGTGTTTTCTATTGGCACGTACTCAAGAGATCATGTTGATCATTGTTGAATGAATGAATGAGGGAATAAATGAAGGGTCAGCATGTAAAAAGTATTCAGTCAATGGGAGTTGTTATTATGAGTAGCGATCTCATTATGGTTCCTTCTTCCTATGGCCAGGGTTCATATAGAGCATTGCATGCAGCAGATGCTCAGTTCATGTGAGCCAAAAGAGGAGCCTTACAGGAGGAGAAAAGGATACCTCCCATAGGAGATATGGAAACTATAGGGGTCCTTAGAGTACACAGGAGGGAAAGCAGGCTCTTAGTCTATTTCCATATATCGAGTCTCCAAGCCTTACCTTGTCCTAGAGAAGAGCTCCATTGAGGAGACTTGAAATAAGAATACTATGTGTCTATATCCCCTGTAATAGTTTTTGGTCACTATTATGGAATACTTGAGGTAATTAAGTTACAAAGAAAATATATACTCATTTTGGCTCATAATTTTGAAGATTCCAGTCCCTGATCAATTTGCCATATTGCTTTTGGACATGTGGCAAGGCAACACATCATGGTGCAATTTTGCAGTAGAGCAAAGGTTCTCATATCAAAAGTCAGAGAACAAATAGAGAAGAAAAGCTCCGGATCCCATAATCAGCTTCAGGGACATGTTCCAACGATCCAGATGCTTGGCACTGGGTACTTCCTAAATTGTGCTACCCTGACAACCAAACCTTTACACAGGGACCTCTGGATCAGATTTAACATTCAGACTGTAACACCACAAAAGTTCACATTCTGAAATCCTAATGCTTAAGAGAACGGTATTTGGGGCTGGGGGGTGGCTCAGGGGTTAAGAGCACTGGCTGCTCTGCTGCTCTTCCAAGGTCCTGAGTTCAATTCCCAGCACCCATATGGTGCCTCACAACCATCTATAACAGGATTTTTTTGTCTTCTGGCACACATGTGTACATGTGACATGTGGACAGAGCACAGAACACTCATACATAATAGATAAACAAACAAATAAATGATAGATAAGAATGGTATTCGGGGGTAGGGACATTGGAGGGAATTAGATTAGAAGTTGAGAGCCTTTGGTATTAGCACCCTGATGAAAGAGAGTCAACAGAGATCCTTCACCTGTTATACCATGTGATAACACAGCTGGAAGAAGCCATATATAAGGAAGAAAGTCCCACTAAACATAGTATGGCTACCTTGATCGTTGTGTTTCCAGACTCCAGAAATTACATTTTGGGCCATAAATAAAGATCATCATATTATAGCATTTTTCTTTCGCAGCCCAAATAAAATTAGACACAGAGCAATTTATTTATTTTTATTATTTTATTCATATGTGTGCGTGCCTGTGTAAGTTTATGTAGATCACATGCATGCTGGTGTCATTGGAGGCCAGGGAATATCATATTTCCTGGAAAGGGAGTTATAGAAGGTTGTGAAGCTTGTGAGGCACCTGATGTGGGTGCTAAGAACTGAATGTGGGTCCTCTATGCCATCTCTCCAGCCCCTATTTCTGCTATCATTGTCCAGCTACATTTTCCGTATTCTTTTCAACTATAAATATAATCAACAAAGCATTGTAGTATTTTCATATCACTTTAGGCTGAAGCAGATTTCTTATAGTAACAATATGTTCATCATTACTTTGAAATTATGTTAGTTATAAGTATTTCTGGTTGATTTTATTACTTAATGTGCTAGTAATGAGGCAGATATCACCCATTTTAAAAATATGTTGTCAGCTGCATTCAGTATGATTGTTTTCTGTTATAATTCTTTGTATTTTATTTAATTGAATTAAAACCATTCTGTAGCTGGGCATGGTGGCACATACCTTTTTTCCCCTCAATATATGTTTTTATTTAAATTAGAAATATGAATGCTTCACATGTCAATCCCAGCTCCCTCTCCCACCCCTCCTCCCTTGTGCCTCCACCAGCCCCCCAGCCACCCAACCAATCCCCACATCATTCTCCAGGGAGGGTGAGGCCCTCCTTGGGGGATCTCCAAAGTCAGTCACTTCATCCAGGGCAGGACCTAGGCCCTTCCCCACGTGTCCAGGCTGAGAGAGCATCCCTCTATGTGGAATGGGCTCGCAAAGATCATTCATACACCATGGTAAACACTGATCTACTACCCAAGGCCCCAGAGATTTCTGAGGCCTCCTCACTGACACTACATTCATGGAGTCTGGATCAGTCCCCTGTTGGCCTCTAAGCCATCAGTCTGGGGTTCAAGAGCTCCCCCTTGTCTGGTCAGCTGTCTTTGTGGGTTTCACCAGCACGATCTTGACCCCTTTGCTCATCACTCCTCCCTCTCTGTCATGTTCCAACTCGTTACCTTTGCTTTTCCCTCTTGCTAGAATGAGGAGCCAGCCTGAGCCTCAAGTCTAGGATATCCAAGCATCATATCAGTCATTAATGACAAACAACCAATGATATATCTCTTTTCAACAGCCCAGGCTAGTATGTTCTCCTTCCCCATGACCCAGTACTCTGGAACTCCATCTGAACAATTGTCCAAAATAGTTTAACTAATCTGTAACTGCTTCTTTAAGGGACATGTTACTCCCTCCCTCACTGCCAGGGATTTTAGCATAAAGGTGGGCAGTGATTTGTCCAGATAAGAACGGTATGTATGTAAGAGGCTAGAGAGATGGTTTAGCTGTTAAGAGAACTTGTTGCTCTTGCAGTTTGGTTTCCAGAACCAACATGGAATCTCACAATCTCCTGTAATTACAATTTTGGGAGATCCAATGCTGTCTTTGATCTTGGTGGGCAACAGACCCGCAAGTGATGTACACATGCATGCATGGCAGGCAAAACACTCAAACACATAAAATAAAATAATCTAAATCATTTTAAAACAAAGGAATGCTTTTTTATTAAATCAAATAGTAACTCTTCTACCTATGTTCCCATTCCTGTCATCCAGAAAATGACCTTTTGGGTTTTTATCTGTAGCATAGAAACCCACACTTTCTACTAACTTCGAGAGCCCAGCCTTTACCTTTCTTGTTCAGGGACTGATATGATAGTCACTGCCAATCTTTGGTATTGAAGTGACAGGTCATAGATTTTAAGCTAGAGAATGAGGAATGAAAAAAGTAGAGAGATGATAAAGTAGAAAAAGCCAGAAAGTTCTGTGGGCTGGGCATGGCAATGAGGTTGAAGTACAGTTCTCATGGGAATAAACAGAATAAGCTGTAATCTGGAAGATGAAGATATAACAGAGGGGAAGACTTGAAATAGTGTTTTGTGTGTGGTATACTCCTGTATTTGTGTAGGTGTGTGCACATGTGTGTATGTGTGTAGGTCACTTGGTGTTGGGTGTCTTCTTGGACCTGTCCACCTTATATTTTTTGAGATTGGGTCTTACTGTTGGTTAGACTAGTTGGCCAGCATGCGCTAGAGACCTGCCTGTCTCTGCCTGGGCACCCAAACTCACTCAGCTCCTTATCCTTGTATGACAGGCACTTTGCTAATTGAGCCTCTGGCTTCTGCAGAAAAGGAGTTTTTAAAGTGGCTCAGTTGAGAGCCATGTCAAGGCCCAAGATGTAAGTGCCAGAGTGGAGCTGAAGGGAGGAATGAGATAAAGAAGTCAAGAGATGGAGCCATTAAGATGTTAGAAAGTATATTGGGTTACTTTTCTTGTTTCTGTGACAAAATGCCTCATGGGAGCAGATTAAGGAAAGATGGGTTTATTTTGCCAGGGAATGTAGGCAGAAGTTTCTATTTAACAAGCCTCTCCGAAGTAACCATACAGAGGCTTAATATTAATTATAAATGCTTGGCCAATAGCTCAGGCTCATTATTCGCTAACTCTTACATTTTCATAACCCATATTTTTATCTATGCTTTGCCACATGACTTGGTACTTTTTCTCAGTATGGCGTGTCCATCTTGCTTCTCTCTGCCTCTGTTCCCTATTCCTCTCAGTGTCCTTCTTCTTCCCTGAACCTTATTCTGTTCAGCTATTGGCCAGTCAGCTTCTTTATTAAACTAGTCACAGCAACATATATTCACACAGTATAAAGGAATATTCCACAAGGGAAGTCATGCCTGGTGCAGGAGTTTGAGACACCTGATCACATTGCATCTGTAGTCAGGAAGCAGATAAAAATGAATGCTGACACTCAGCTGTCTTTCTCCTTTATGTTCAGTCCTGCGTCCCCATCCAAAGGAATGTTGTCACCCATATTCAGGGTGAGCCTTCTCTGCCATTCAAACCTTTCTAGAAATGCCCTCATAGACATACCCAGAGGTGTGTTTCCATGGTGATTCCAAATCCAGTCAAGTTGACAGCGAAGATTAAGCATCACAGAAGAGATATCCATATCAATGTTAATGTCATCTGTGATAATGAAGATGGGGGAGCCTTCTGGAAGAGGAGAACACAATGAGCTATTTTATCAAAGGCTTTTCATGGATGAAATAAAAAATGAAAGCAATGGAGGCAGGGGCAACAGTCTGGATGTTAGAAGAGCCAGAGGTTAAATATTAGCATTCCTCAAAACCTATGTTAGTTTTCCCTTGACATTCTGTACTCTTTACCCAGGTGATCTTTTCACTGTTTGGCTTTAAATACTTTTTTCAATCTTCTCTATCCCTATGTCACTGCCAACAATTTAGTTACCTAAGCTATCCTAGATAGAGTTCTTTCTATTTTCATGTCAAATATATGCTGTTGATTTTGCCTTCTAAGTAGCTGTTGAATTCCCCCACTTTCCACCATCCTGGTTCATCTGGTCTAATGTACTACTCTTACCCATCGACTCAGCACATGTCTAATCTGTCCAAGCAGTCTAAAGGATCTTTTTATTTTATAACAATAATAATTATTAGTGTATGTGTGCACGCATAGCACTGTCCACATATGGAAGCCAGAGCATAATTTTCAGGAGACAATTGTGTCCTTCCACTTTGGGTTCTAGGGATTGAACTCGGGTTATCAAGCTTGTGTGGCAAGTTTTGTTCCCTGCTAAGCCATCTTTCCACCCCCAAATAATCTTTTTAAAATGCAAATTTGGTCCCATCACTTGTCTACTTGAAAAAATCATGACCTTCCCATGTCTGTCTCTTTCTTGATACACCGAGCATTGTACCCAGAGCAATATAATAGCTCAATAAATACTTGATAAGCCAAGGAGTGAATGTGAGATGAAGTGTTTGAATCCAGGTGGATTAAATATGCTCCTTGACCACAAATTGAATTCCCAATCTTGGTCATAAACTGAACAGTTAGAATTAGGCCCATTATGAAATCAGAATGCCGGGCTACAGCCTAAGGCCCCTCCTCATAGCTGCTTTCTTGTACCAGAAGCTCTCAATCCTGGCTGCTCATTACAATAATTGATTTACACACTGCTCCCTGCCTGGTGTGGTGACACATGTCTATAATCCAACACAAGGTGAGGAGCCTAAGCCCAGCCTACACAACAAGATCTGTCTCTCTCTCTCCCACACATAAAGCCCCCATCCAACCCTGGCAGAGTTAAGCCAGCTAGTATCTGGGGTGGGGGCCAGTTTCATTAGGTTTTGAAGAATCAAGTGATTTTAATGTGCAGCTCCAGTCCAGACTAGTGTTATTCTTGTTCCTCCAAGTGTGGAGGCAATAACATCACCTGGGAGGTTATTACAGATTTTTATTTTCATTACTTTTAATTATGTGTATGTGGGAGAGGGGTACATGTACGTGACTGCTGGCAGGTAAGGTGGTGGGTGCTGAGGATGGAACTCAGGTCCCCTGCAAGAGCAGTACGTGCTCTTAACCACTGAGAAGTTATTAGAAATGCGGTCTCCGGCTTCAGCTCTTCTAAGTCAGCATCCGCGTTTTAACAAGGAAATAGTTAGTGTTTGGAAACGCTGTCAGGGAGCCAAGCAAGAGGGCATCAGTTTAGTGGGGCTCTTCCTAGCTTCCAGGGAGGGGTGTAGCTGCTTGGAGCGGGAGCAAATCTCCACTCCTCCCCGAGTCCCGAGCTAATGGCTGGCTCCGGCGTCTGCCAAACTGTTGGATCTGCATCCCAGTGTGAATAAGGTCTTCCCGTGGACAAAACCCCATTCCGAGAAGCAAGAGCAAAGCAAAGCAAGCGCCCCGTTCCACCAAGAAAGCTGGGATCGGCAGAATATGCTAGCCCAGAGAGTCCTTTCTAATCAGTGGAAACAATAGAATAAAGAACGAGCACTCGCGGTCCTGCCACGTCCCTGCACGCAACTAACCGCAGGCCTGGCTTGGTCATAATTGCCAGTACTGCAAGCTGTGCTCTCGCCTGGAACCAGCTCGCATAACCACTGCTCCCTGCTATTCTCTCCATTAGGTGTCCCCCCGCCCCCCCATGCCCAGGCTTATCTCTTTTCCTAAAAGTAAAACAAGTGATCAGTGTGTCTCAGTTTTGTTACTTGTTTGGTTTCTAAACGGCACCCCGTCTCTCCTTTCTCCATTCTTAAATATTTTTGTTGTTCAAGAGCTGGGCTGTGTGGTTCCAGGACTGTGAGGCAGCAAGCATGGGAACTCACGACCTGGCAGGGTCCTCGGTGCTGTCGCCACCACAGTGCCCACGCCTCTTCCAGTCCCCAGCCAGGGCAGCAGCGCCCGGGCACGGCTCCTGAAGCTGGGACAGGAGTGGCCATTGACTCGCAAAGGCATGCGTGCGTGCGTGCGGGCACTTCACTGCCCCGCTCAGGGCAGGCGACAAGCGTCTTTGCAGACCAAACGAATCCTCTTCCTGGGTCTGGCTGGCACAGCCCTGCGCTACCGCGGGTCTGTCTCAGTACCGCGCCAGGAAATGTCTTCGAACTGGAAAGACCTAGCTGTCTGCTGCAGAGTGTGGCAAACGTGTGAAACCAATTTGCACAAGCCTTGGGCCATAGAAAGCCTTGTGTTACTTTTGGAGAATGTTCTGGGTTTTTGTTGTTGATGTTTGTTTTTTAAACAAAGTCACCTGTCAGCGGAACAACCCCCTGGGAGGCATAAAGTGGAGGAAACATTAAACAGCACTGGAGCCATTTGGTTGCAATGCCCAGAACCTAGCTTCTTCGCAGCCAGCTGTTTGCTGTAACTGAGAGCTGAGTCCTCTGAGGACACTCAGACCATTGGGTAAACACTCTCCTTGTCTCTCAGGCAGTTGGTTGTGGAAGGTGGCAGTTGCCTTCGGCTGGGAGGCAGGAGCACCCAGCTGTTGCCTGGCCAACGAGTCAACCTGTCTCCTTCCAAAGTTTTAGGTTTTAGCCCTTCCTTTTGTTGAAGGACACATAGATTCTGAAGTAAGCAAAAGCTAATCTCTTAGAGGATGAAACACACACACACACACACACACACACACACACACAGATAGAGAGAGAGAGACAGGTACCTGTTTCCTCCTTGGCAGTAGGATGGGCATGATCTCCATTGACATGTCGGCTCCTTCAAGCGCTCACTGCCATCTTCTACATTTTCCTGTCTCCACAGTTTTTCTTATTTTTCTTGTCGTGCCACCGGGTTTCTTATTTTTTCCTTCCTGTTTGTTCTACCCCTCCTATTCTTCTGCTCTTTCCTCTTTTCTTATTCCTTTAAAAGTGTACTGATCTTATATTAATAAGTGTTAGCTTGGCTGTGTAACACAATACTGTAGACTTGGTGACTAGACATCGTAAATTACTGTTCTCATGGTTTTCTGGAGGCCAGGGAACCTAAGCACAAGATGCCAGCAGTCAGGTGATAGTCAAGGAAAGAAATGGGGTGTAGGGGGAGAGGGATTAGCTTCCTGTTTCTACCAGGCCACACTTCTGTTTGATTGGGGTCCCATCCTTATGATCTCATTTAACCTTAATTAGTTCCGGAGGGGCCCATCTCTAGGCAGAAACACATTTGAGGGATTAGAACTTCAGCATATAAGGGTGGGATTGAGTTCATAGCACGCCTCTGTGGGGATCATTGATCACATAAAGCTACGGTAGGGATAAAACAATGGTATAAAGAGACACAGCTAGTGTTTTTAACAAAGTGTGAAAAGAACACAGTAGGAATATAGATGATCAGGATGAACAGGTGCCTAAAGACATCAAGATGGGTCTAGGTGGTGGTGGCGCATGGCTTTAATCCCAGCCCTTGGGAGGCAGAGGCAGGTAGATCTGTGAGTTTGAGGCCTGACTCATACAGAGTGAGTTCCAGGACAGTCAGGGCTACTCAGAGAAAACCTGTGTCAAACAAACAAACAAACACAAAATATCAAGATGGACTTGCTACAATAGGTGCTATTTGACCTGGCCCTTTAGGCAAGAGAAATAATTTGACAGACAGAAGAACAAAATTTCAGGCAAAGCAAATTTAATATGCATGAAGGGATAGAGTTGTAGTATCTTTTCATTTGACAAGCAGCGATAGATTCTGTGCTGGAACTAAGGGTCTGTAAGGCAAGAGGCAGGAATGTTAATAATGGAAGTTGATGCCACTTTATGAAGAATCCAACCCACGACAGTGACAGTGACAGTGACAGTGGAGAAGAAAAACAAGATAGGCTTGAGGAGACATAGGTAAGACTGAACTAAACAGTGCTTGATGGCTGATTGAATGGTGAGGTGATAAGGAAGGTAGACTAGATGTTGGTTGTCCCAGTTCATTAAAACACAAGGGGAAGAGGTCTGGACAAGAGTAGAGGTAACCAGTCTGAAGCATCTCTAGCCTCTACTAATGAGTCAGGGCTGGATTCTGGGGATGAAATGGGGGTGGGGCAAACTATATAGGTTCAGGAGCATGTGAAGGGAGTGATCTACAGATAGCTGTGGAGGCACCACCTCTAATGGGTAAAGAAAATGGTACTCAGAACTCAGAGCTGGAAAGAGTGCCTGTTGCCAATCAGCTGACCACTTGGGGTGTTTCTATAGCTTGAATACCAAAGCCATTTGTCATATTCGTAACAACTAACAAGATGGTATTAGGAGGTGGGGACTTTGGGAGGCGATTGGAAGAAGAGTGGGGCTCTCACAAATGGGACTCTAGCTTTCATATGAAGAGATAAGAATTTTCCCTCTCTTTTATTCTCTCCCTCCTTCATCCCTGTCTTCCTCCATTCCTCCTCCCCTCTTCTATTTCTCCTTCCTCTGCCCATCCCCCTTTCTTCTCTACTTCTGTCCTCCCTTCCATACTCTTCTCTCACTCCCTCTTTCACCCATGTGAAGATATAACAAAAGATGGCCATCTATGCAAATGGGCCAGGAATCTTAAGTCCTAGACTTAAGATTGTTCTGGTTTTATGTAACAAAGTTGAACAGCAAGATCCAAAATGACCAAACACTTTGGAAGAAACTTAACCAAGCCCCAGGATGAAGCTCAAAAGATTTGTAGCAGGGTTTTTCAACATTAGTGCAATTAGGCCTGAGAATTCTTTATTGTGGAGGCTATCCTGTGTATTGTAGGATGTCTACTAATACACTGAGCTTCTACCCATTAAAGATGGGTAGTACCTTCCAATTGCAACAACCAAGTATGTCTCTAAACAAACAAATCATCCTTCATTGAGAACCACTGGTTCTAGGGATCCAGTGATTAAAAACTCAATAACGTAGAAGCCACAATGTCTAGAACTCAGTTAAAAATTGCCTGGCATGGTTAGAATAGGAAACTGACCAAAAGTAGAATATAAGTCAGATTATTGAAATAAAATCAGAACTATTACAGATGACAGAATTATCAAACAACAGCACTAAAATAGTTAGTATAATATATTCTGTAAGCTGAAATCATTAGAGACATGCAGGATATTTGTGAAAATACCTGATTAAAATTTATAAAACTCAAAACTACAACATATGAAGTTAAAAATACATGAGTTGGATTAACCGCAAATTAGATGTTGAAGAAGAAATGGCTAGTGAACTTGAATTCAAAGCAATAGAGACAATTTAAAGTGAAATGCATAGAAAAGTGAATGTCAAAAGTGCACAGGGCATCGCTGAATGTTAGGAAAATCCCACGACCTGATACAGTAATTAGAGTTACTGAAGAAGAAAAGGAAAAGAAAACAAAACCTCAAGGAAATAGTAACCAATTTTAAAAAGAATTTTATGAAAACTGTAAGCACATAGACCCAAGGGATTCAACAAAGTCCAAGTACGAGAAACAAAAAGGACATTACACAGAGGTATACTATATCCAAATTGTTCGAAACACAGCATATTATATGCTACCAGAGGGAGGGGCACATTTATGTATAGAGAAGAGTGGATCAAAATCTTTAAAATACCGAAATAAAGAAAAATGTCACCGATTTTATTACAGGCAAAAACATTGGTATGGTTTGAGTATCCCCTCTCAAGCTCCCCCTGAAATTTAATTGTCATTTTAGAAGTATTAATAGGTGCTTTAAAAGGATTTGTTTATTTTTATTTTACATGTTTGCCTGTTTTGCCTGAATGCATATAAGTGCACTGTGTGTGTGTCTGGTGCCCATGCAAAAGGGCACCAGATCCCCCTGGAATTAGAGTTATGGATAGTTGTGAGCCACTATGAGTGTGCTGGGAACTGAACCTGGCTACTCTGGAAGATCAGAATAGTTTTAGCAGCTGAGACATTTCTTCAGTCCCAGGAGGTGCTTAGATGTTAGAGGATTGTAGCTTAGTTGTAGAGGACTTGCCTAGCAATGTACTAGGTTCTAGGTTAAGTTCCCACTAGTGAAAAAAAAGGCACTTTGATGAATGGATGGGTGCCAGTTCTAAATGAGTTTGAGGCTTATTTGAGCTTATTTGAATTCAAGTTTAACTTCTTGCCTTCTGTCACCCTTTCTTTGTGCATCTGTCGCAGACTGATGCAGAAAGAAAGGATCCTCTCCTGGTACCGCAATCATGGACTTCTTAGCTTTCAGAAGCATATGTCAGCATATTTCTGTTTACTATAAATTACCCAGTCTTTGGTATTCTGTTAATGTATCACAGCCGATGAAAACAATCATCTTTCAAAACCGAAGACCAAATAAAGATATTTCAGGTATACAAAAGCTCAAAGAACAAATATCTAGCAGACTCTCTAACAGAAAAATAAAAGGACAACAGATATCCATATTGATCTAGGAGGGATGGAGGAGCAACAAAACAGTGTCTAAATAGCTCTAAAAATAAGAGACTGTTTAAGGAAAAGTAATAACAAAGGAGTATGATTTATAATATATGTAAATGTAAAATATATTGCAACAATAGTGTCAAGGTTAGAAAGGATTATTTCAACTCAAGTAGAGAGAGAGAATATTTGGAACTTTCTATTCCATTCAGTCTCTCAACAGGCTAGAAAATTTCTACTCGTGTTGATGAGGCTAATCTTTTTTTTCAAGTCCTTATCCCTTCTGGAAAAATTGTCACAAACTGTCTAGAGATATTCTGTAGCCCAGACAAGCTGACACGTAAAATTAATCATACAGGTCTTAAATCAATGGCCTTGGTTTCCACCATTAGCCACTGGCAAAAGATGAGCAAATTAAATCCCAAGTAGAAGGAAATAAAGATTGGAGTAGAAATCAAGAAGACAGAAAATAAACAAACAGTACAAAAATAAATGAACCCAGAAGCTGGTTCTTAGAGAAGACCAATAAAGCTGATTGATAAATCTTTAGTCAGACTGATAAGGACAAGAAGGAAGAAGACACGGATTCCCAGCTTGAAGAATGACAGGGCAAGTAACTACAGAGTCTATGGCTGTTAAAGTGGTACCAAGGGAATGTTATGAACAACTTTGGCCTGCAAATTGGACAATTTAGATGAAGTGGATTTATTTCTTAGGAGGCACACACACAAGAAAACTCATTCAGAATAAATAGGTACTGTGAATAGCCCTCTATTACAGACACCTGATTTTGTAGTTTAAATAATCAGCAAAAATAATTTCCAAGTCAGTTGGCTTTATTAGTGGATTCTATAAAGCATTTAAGGAAATAATACGAGCTTTATACAAACTCTTCTATAAAGATGAAAGGAAGGCCTATTTTCTTTTTTTATTCTGATAATAAAAGCAGAAAAATATTTTATAAATATAGATCATGCAAATATAAGTATGCAAAACTTTTTGTAAGCCAAATTTAGCAATATATAACATGGAAAATGTGTCCATAATTATGCTAAATTTATTTCAGCAAGACAAGTTTTATTTAACATTTGAGAGGTAAGCATTATAATAGGCCATATTAATAAAAATATACAAAAGCCATGTGATTATCTCAGCAGATACAGAAAATCATTTTACACAATCCAGCATCTGTATCTAAGAAAAACTCTAAGCAAGGTAGGAATAAAGGAAACATTCTCATTTTGAAGGCTATGGTGGAGGAAACTATACTCAACAGTTAATGATCAGCTGCTGAATTCTTTTCTCCTCAAGGGAGGAAGATAAGAATGTCTGCCCTTATTCAGTGTTTTACTGGAAATTCCAGCTAGTACAATAAAGCAAGAAAGTAAAATGGAAAATATTTAGATAGGAGAGGAAGCAGTATCTGTCTTTATTTGCTGGCGACAATCACTTTTGACAGGGCAGTGGTGGCATATGCCTTTAATCCCAGCACTCGGGAGGCAGAGGCAGGTGGATTTCTGTGAGTTTCAGGCTGGCCTGGTCTACAGAGTGAGTTCCAGGACAGCCAGAGCTACACAGAGAAACCCTGTCTCAAAAAGAAACCCACAAAAAACAACAAAAAAACCCCTCTAATAATATCTGCTATAAATCTGCCAGAATTATTAAACTATTTTAGCAAAGTTTTGGATACAGGATGAATATTCTAAGATCATTTTTATTTCTATTTAAAAGCATCAAACAATTAAATGTTAACATTTAAAATGTTACCATTTATAATTTAATGGGGGGAAGAATATGTTTTTAAATAAATGATCCTAGTACAAATGAATATCCAAATGCAAAAGAATAAGGGTGATTTATTTCCTTATGTTATACATAAAACTTAACTCAAAATCTAAACATAAGGGGAAAATCTGTACAACTTTTAGAAGGAAATATAAGAATAAATCCATGTAACTGTTACCTAGATATGATACAAAAAGCATGCCAACAAGGAAAATGTAGACAAATTAAACTTTATAAAAATTAAAAACATTTGGGCATGAAAAAAGTGAGAAGACAATTTCTCAAGTAGAAGAAATTATTTGGAAATTAAATATCTGATAATGGTCTTCTACCCATTATGTATAAAGAACTGAACACTGGGTTAGTAAAGTGCTTGCCATGCAAACCTGTGGGCCTAAGTTTGATTCCCAGAACCTATGTAAAAAAAAGTCTAGGCATAGGTAGCAAGCTTGTAATCCTGTTACTGAGGAAGCAGAGCAAAGTGGATTCCTGTGGCTCTGCAGCCATTCAGCCTAGTCTACTGGGTGAAAGACCCTGTCTTAACAGAGAAACAAGGAGGATTTCTCCCAAAGAACAATGCCTGAAGTAGAAAACAGTTTTAATGGTTCTTGAAATGATTAAACAAAATAATCCCCATGAGACAAGTAAATACTTGGGCACACAGTAGTGATAGAACTGAAAACATGTCTATATAAAAGCTTATAAACAAGTCCTTATAATAGCATTACTCATAATAGCTTATGTTAAAAATAAGTTAATTGTCTATCAATTTTAATTGATTCTGATGACAGTAACCTGAGGGAATGAGGTTTTATTTTGGCTCAACACATTGAGGAAGGGCATCACAGCAGATGGCCCCAAGGCTGTGAGAATACGAGCTTGGGACTCCTCACATTTGAGACAGGAATGCTGATGAATGGATAAATAAATTGTGATCGATCCAAAAAGTGCAATATCATTTGGTAATAACAGGGAATGAAATACTGATTTATGCTATAACATAGATGAACTTTGAAGACAATATATTAGTGCAAGAAGCTACACACACACACACACACACACACACACACACACACAGACCACCTTTATTGCATGACTCTACTCATATGAAATGTTCAGAAGTGGTAAAATCTACAGAGACAGTAACTTGGTGCTTTCTAGAGGCTGAAAGAAGAGCATATTAAACAGTGACAGGTAATGGGTAAGAAGATTCCTTGTAGGATGATGAAAATATTTTAATGTTAAACTAAGGTGATGGTTCCCCAACTTTGTAATTACGTTAAAAACCACTAAATTTGACATTTTCAACTAGTAAGTTTTGTGCATATGAATTATATCTTAATAGACTTAACCCAGTTCTAAGAAAACTAGTATACATCTTCATGACTATTATGATATAAATGTGAAACTTATTCTATAGACTCATGTGAACACTTGATCTCCAATTGATGGTATTGTTTTGGGAGTCTGTGAGCCCTTTACGAGGTGGAGCTCTGCTGGAAGAAGTGAGTCATGGTTGGGGGGGGAGCAAACCTTGAGGAATAATATAGCCTGTATCACTCCTTGTTTAATCTCTGTATCCTGACTCAAATGTGAGGAGTACCAAGCTCATGTTCCCACTGCCATGGAGCCACCTGCTGTGATGTCTTCCCCTCTGGGTTGGGGCTACATATCCCCTCTAACCGTACACCAAAAGAAAACCTTCTTCCCTCAATTTTCTGTCATCAAGTATTTGGTCAAAACGACAAAAAAAAGCAACTTACATAAAATCAGTACTTAGAGGTAGGGTAGTTGCTGTGAATAACTTGGATGATTCATAGGCCTTGGTAATTGGTTTGTGGGAGAAATGTAGAAGAATTTGTGATTGCAGGCTAAAGAAGCCTTAAAATGTTGCAAGCAGAAGTTAATGGGCTATTCTGATGAGATTTCAGAAGACTGAATGACAATAAAATTGTGGACAGTCAAGACTGGGTTCATGAGGTTTTAGAAGGAAACAGGGACTTTATTGGGAACAGGGCTAGAAGCCATCCACACTGTATTATGGCAAGAAATCCAGCTGCGTTTTCCACATGCCCTAAAACCTTGAATGAGGCTGAATTCAAAAGTAATAGACTGATTTCTTTGGGGGAATAATTTCAAGACAGCATTGTGTTAAAGCTATTGCATAGTTACTGCTCACTGCTCTTAGGTTTGTAATGAGAGGGAGCAGGAAGTGAAGCAGAAAGATATCCAAAATATGCAGTTTTGTGAGGAAAGGAACATTAACACAGTTAAAGTTGCAGATATTGGGTGGGTTCTGATAAAGCTCCTGCAATTATTGAAGCGGTTAATGCAATTGAGGACATACTTCACATCTTGTACTGGAATGCTAGGAAAGGAAACTTGAAGGAAAGACCACAGCCATGGCAGGTTCCAGGGTGTAGCAGTGTAAGTCCATTTGAAAAATCTCTTTACCTAGAGACCAGCACATGAATGTCCATAGCAGTTTTATTTGTAAACATTAAAAAAAGTCCATCAATAGGCATATGGATGAACTAAATATGGTAGAATACTGCTCAGAAATTTTAAAAAGTTATGCTCCATTACAATAGCATGAATAAATTTCAAAAATGATTTCATTGTATGAAAGAAATCAACAATTGTTTTGATTCATCTTTAATTCCAGAAAATGTCAGCTTTATAGTAACAGAAAAAGACCAGTAGTTTCATGATGTCATGGGAGAAGAGAGAGGTTTAAAGGAGGAATTTGAAGGGACAGAAGGAAGGTTTAGGAATGATGGAAACTTGGTGGTGGTGATAGTTTTATATGGTATTCTAGCTTGTGTTCTATTGCTGCAATAAACATCATGACCAGCCAGGTGCTGGTGGTACACGCCTTTAATCCCAGTACTTGGGAGGCAGAGGCAGGTGGATCTCTGTGAGTTTGAGACTAAACTGGTCTACAAAAGCTAGTTCCAGGACAGCCTCCAAAGCCACAGAGAAAACCTGTCTCGAAAAAAAACCAAAACAAAAAACAAACAAACAAACAAAAAACCCAATAAACATCATGATCAAAAGCAACTTGGGGAGGAAAAGGTTTATTTGATCTTACAACTATCTGGTCACAGTACATCACTGAGGGATGTCAAGGTAGGAACCCAAAGTAGGAACCTCAAACAGGAATTGAAGAAGACACTATGCAAGAATTCTGCCTATTGGTGTCCTCTCTAATGGCTTGTTCAGTTTACTTCCTTATAGAACCCCAGACTACCTGTCAATGTAGTCTGGGCCCTCCCATATCAATTTTCAATCAAGAAAGTGCCCCCAGAAACTTGCTCACAGGCCAGTCTGATGAAGGCAATTCCTCAACTGAAGTTCCCTCTTCTTAGATGCCTTTAGCTTGTGTCAAATTGGCAAAACAAACACACACACACACACACATACACACACATGATCTCAAACGAAAAACTAGTAAATTGTGCACTTTGTATATTACAAATTATATAAATTATTGTATACTATAAATTATATAAATTTTTATATGTCAATTATATCTCTATAATACCATATATTACAGAGGAGGAGGTCTTTAGGAATGTCCTTTCAAGCTCTGATTCTGTGGTACCTATTGGAAGGAATTACCCTGAACTCTTCTACTAAAATAGTGGATTTTTTCTGGGATATCTAAGTCAGTGAGACAAAGCTAGGAATTTAGCTTGTATTATGCAGACATGTCTCTGTCTACCTCTGGGGCTGCATAGACCAGCGGACAGAACAGGAAAGCACACCATCAAGCAAGTGGGAAGACATCCAGGTTGGAGGAGGAAACTGGGGAAATGACAGCCTAATGAGCACCGCTCTTTCCAATTTCTTTAAGTATATGATTCAGTGGATCAGCTCGCTGGACATTCCAGACCAGTGAGGCATCTCAGAGCTGTGAATATATAGATATCCCAGGGGAGAAAACAATGGAAGACAAGATGGAAACGAGAAATGGCCCTTTAAGTTCTCCAGACCCAAGTGCGAGCAGCTAAGAGGATATGGAGGAAGAGGTGGAAGTGTCGCTTCCCTGCAGGAAAGGAGATTATGACTTGACAGGGTCTGGGGAAATCAAATGGAAGAAACCAAAGACCTGGAATGTCGAGCCCCTAGGGATGCCTCAGATGGATGTGCTACAGGAGCAAGGGGAAGGAGGTGAATACCCTCCCTGCTTGTTCGCAGTGAAAGCCAAGAAGGCATGGAAGTAGAACACAAAACCAAGAGGCGTGCTTCAAAGTCGTTTGTCAGCTGGGCAATGCCTTAAGCCAGTGCCATGGCTGATGGATCACCTAATGGGACACACCACAAAGACAGGCTTAGCCCAGACAGCTGTCATGCTATCCTCAGTCTGACCTGATCAGATGTTTTAAAAGAAGACATTGAAAACCCTAAATACCTGAGATGGCTCCAGGCAGTAGTTGCAGCTGAGAATGCCCTTTCCTTCTTGATTCAGAGGGTGATTGATAAGTTATGAGCATTAAACCTGAAAGCATGGGGATTGGGTGTTCTTGTAACTGTGTCTTCCATGGCAGAGCTATAGAAACTTCCTATCCAGAAGGATGTGGGCATCAGTTCCAATTCTGTTTCTCCTGCAGCCCGGAAGACCTGAGCAGTCCACGTCTCACTTGTGGGATGGCCAGTTATGTTAACTGGTGTCCTGATACCTTAAATTGGGAAAGTAAACTCATGGTTTACAAACTCCCTTCCCCTCCTTTTCTAGGGAGATACTGTACCACTGAGCTATATCGCCAGTCTACCCCACATTTCTCATTTGAGTTCTTACTGAATCCAGTAAGATAGGAATGTTTTCTTGCTTTTTAGAAGAACTTGAGGTACCAAAACACAGATGCTCAGATTCATTCATTCATTGTTTATTATATATTCACTCTGAAAGCAATTGAATACTTAGTATTTGTCAAATGCCAACTACATACTGAAGATAGTCATAAAACCAGACAGTCCTAGACTCTGCCCCTGTGGAGCTGAAAGATGACCTCATCGTCTCTTTGCCTTTGATGCTATTATTAAGTCCATAACCCAGCTGGTCATAGACCCAACGTCCAGTCCCCAACAGTCATTGCTCTGGCTCAGCACACCACGTTTCCAGATTCAAGATCATATTAATACCTTGTCTAATTCAAGTCTTGATAATATTAGCCAGCAATGCAAGATGTAGAAAGGTTTGTTGGCACATGGGACCTTGGAGACAAACCTGCTATTTTGGGTGTGGCCCTCCTAGCTCAGTGGGCCTTGCTTGGTGAGGAAAGAATTCCCATGCCTCCCCTGGGTATCAGAGTATTTATAGACCCTGGGGAGAGGAAGGATGGAGGCTCCTGGGAGACGTCATAGAGGATGTACAGAGGAAATGAAACGGCTCTGAAAGACAAACAAGAGGAGCAGGGATCTATGTAGCTCTGGAACAAGCAGGATCAGAAGGAATCAGACAGGATGTAGGGGGAAAAAGCACACCTTGGTGTGGCTTAGACTGGGGCATGGGGTCAGTGGCTGAGGTGTAGCTCTTCTTGGAGGATCCTTCTTAGAAACTAGTAAGCTGTTAAGAGTGAACCCTTCAAAGACAATTGAGATATGCAGACTATCTGAATCCCATTGGCATAAGGTTTTTCAGAAAGAGTTGTTAGTCAAGTGAGATATATCTGTGGCAATCTGTGGTTCCTCCTAAATATATTAAACAACCTGATAATGAGCATAGGTTTTGAGGAATTTGGAGGAAGCATGTGTGGTGCCATCTTGAAAGTGGCTAAAAAGGCACTTGTAGAAGGAATTAGCATGGACCAGCACTAGCAAATGCCAAGGATGTGACTAGAAGCCATGATATTGTTCTGCGAAGTGGGATACTGTATGGATGTTGTATTAGTTATTTGTCTTGTTGCTATGACAAAATATCTGACAAAAATGAATAAGAGTTATTTGTGCTTATGACTGAAGGTATATTTCATCATTTAGAGAAGTTTTCCACAACTATGCATGAGCCCCCCATCTAAATGTATTTGAATGTGTGTGTATGTAGTATGGATACATGTGCCTATGTGTATGCTTAGAGGCCAGAAGAAATGCTGAATGTCCTCCTCCACCACTCTCTGCCTAGTTTCTTGAGGCGGGGTCTTTCCCTGAACCTGGGGCTTGTGTTTTTTCTGCCTTGCAAGAAGCCAGTATGCTCCAGTGACCCTGCCCCTTTATAGTTGAGATGACAGGAGTATCCAGGATGCTTGCCTTCTTACATGGGTTTTGAGACATGAACTCCAGTCCTCATGACTATACAGGAAGCACTCAACTGCTGAGCCATCTGTCCACCTCAGTTCAAGTTCTCATTTATGATTAACCCAGAATCCCAGTCACCTGCATTTAGGGTAGGTCTTCCCATCTGTTTGCCTAATATAGACAATCCTTCCTAGTCAATTCCCAGAAATTTGTTTCCATGGTAATTCTAGTTCCCATTCAGGTGACAATCAAGGTTAATCACAACAAAAGGTTAGTATTTTGCTCTGTGTGCTTGGGAAAAGGGTTTGTATGCAAGACAAAATCTCATTCTGTGGCCAGGGATAGGTGATGAGGATAAGGAGGTATTGAACACAAGACTAGGAGAAGAATCATATGGCTAGTTGAAGAAGAAACACTGGGAAAAAAATTCACCAAACCTTGACATGGTTAGTTCCTCTTTATGGTAATTAGGGTCTTCTGATTGACATGTCAGGCCAGGGTCCACATACTTGTCATTCTCTTCTCCATTCTGTGGTTTTGCACTTCACCTGGGAAAGTTAACCCTTAAATGTCTGCCATGGTATGACAAGCATTGTGGTAGTCACTCTGGTGGAAAAGAGCACAATTGTCATCTGTAGAATCCCCCCAATCCCCCCTCCCAAAACTCTTTGAACACAAGGAACTGAAAAATCATATTCCTTATTTGTGTTTGAGCAAGTGAAGCTCATTTGTCATGGATTCAGTTAGCAAGGCATCAACTAACAACTGACCTCTTAGGTTTCACCAGGTTTCTATTAAGCAGCTCTAGAGATGGGGAGATTCGACACTTGTAGACGGAGTTTCCTGTCCAGCCTGGTCCTGCTACCCTTCAGCTCCAACTAAACACACAGAGGCTTATATTAATTAGAAACTGTTTGACTGATGGTTCAGGCTTCTTATTGACTATTTCTCTCTTAATTATTAGCCTATGTCTATTAATCTAATTATTTCCATGTGGTCTTAACCAGAGAATGCCTGGTGCATCGTGTCTTCCCAGTAGCTACATGGTGTCCCTTTGTGGCTTCTCTATGCCTCCTCTCCCCAGCATCTTCCTCATCTGGAAGCCTGTACTTCCTGCCTGGCTATTGGCCAATCAGTGCTTTATTTATCAACCAATAAGAGAAACATATATACAGAAGGACATTCCCCATCAGACACTCTTCTTAAATGCCAGCAACAACAACAACACAAACAAAAAACAGTGCAATTGCTGCTGACCTCCGCTAGCCAAGTTTGTTATGGCTTCTGGGGACAAGTTGGATGAGAAACATTGGCTCTAAAAGGAGTGGACTGTGAACTGAGAGCCCCATGTCTACCCACAGCCACTGCTAGTGACCTCTTTCTTAGATCAATGCTGGAAAGATACAGAGGTGCCCCAATCCTGAATTTGCCACCAGTTTTTCACAGGCTTCTTTTCCTTCCTGGGCCTCAGTTTTTCTATCTGCATAATGAGGGGAACTGGAAATCTTGTTACTATAAAATTCCTCTGGTTGCTGGTCAGGCCTGTCATTACCCAGATGACCTTTCTCCTCACTCACTCCATTATTTGCATTGCTCCAGTAAAAAGTAACCACTGTCCAATTGGGGTTGAGGGTGGTCACGTCTTTGAATATTTCTGTTAACTGTTGATGTTGACTCATCTAAAATCCTGTGGGCAAGTTGTGATGATTTTACCCAAAATAAGGACTCTTGGTATGTCTCAAACCTAAAATGATGATTAGTATGATCATACAATACTTTCTTTCATTTGGTGAACAGTCCCTGAGAATGGGTTTTGAGCAACAGTATTGCTGGAGAGAAGACAAAAATGAGTAAGGCACAGTCTTACTATCTTCTATTGCTATATATACATCTATGAGAGTACATAACAATGATACAGTGCTCACCTCACCATGAAAACTGAGCCCCCTAAGCACTGTATAGATTCTGATTCATTTAAACATTCCAAAAACCTAGGGAGCCAGTGCTAGGTAGCCTGTTTTTCACATAAGACAGTGAAGGCTCAAAAAAGGTTAATGCTTTGTCGAAAGTTACTCATTTAGTAAGTGACAGGGTTACTATAGGAGCCCCGTGTGTTTTCCCACTATGCTTCATTACTTTGTAATTTAAGAGAGTATGACTTAGATGTTAGAGGCTCAAATAAAGCAATATATGGACCCAAGAAGTGGAAAATTGCTTCTTGATGCCCAGTAACAGGAGAGTATGGGCTTTGAGGTTAGGCAGACCTGAGGAAATGATTTGACCTCTGTTAGCCCCAGGTGACTCATTGATGAAATGGGGCTGATAAAGTCCTGCCTCACAGGTAGGAGGATTAAATAACTTAATATATTTAAAACGCTCAGGATGGTGCTTAATACAAAGTACTTGTAAAATAAACTTGTAGCTATTATGTTATCATCATCTATGGGGACAGGTAGAGAGGAATGGCCAGCAACAGGCTTGCATTCTGAGACTTCACTCGATGATCCTTTGAGTTGAAAGTTGATTTTTGAAACTGAACTAGCTTTGGGGTAGAAAATGTAAAATTAAAGTCACCAAGAAGTCTCCTTGCTTGACAGAGTAGAGTTTGATTTTTCCCTTAGGGCAGGGCATTGGCTCCCAAAAGCTCTGTTTGAATGAACTTCATACCTGGAATGCATAACCCGAAGTCACTATATCAGATTAGCTCTCCAAAGTATCAGTGCTTTGAGGCAGTAAGATAATGATCAGTGTGCTGGCCATTAAGAAGACAGATGTGGAGGAAGCAGGGCCAGGGCTTCCTACCTGATCAGTTCCAGGAGGCCAGAGGCCAGACTCCAAGGTGGGGAGGGGTTAGGTCAGGCAAAGGAGAAACATACATTGCATGTCCACCTACTATGGAAGGAGACTTGCTAAGTACTTTACGTGCGCATTATCTCATTAAGTTTCCCATCTATAACTCTGTGTTCCTGTTGCTATAACACAATGTCAGAGACAGGGTAATTTGTGTACAGTAGAAATCTATTTCTTACACTTGTAGAGGCTGGATGGTCCAGGATCAAAGCATCAACAGGTTTTAGTATCTGGTGACAAATTCCAAACTCTCTTTGCTTCCAATACGGCACCCCCAGTGTTGCCTCTTTTGAGTTGGGAAGTAAGGGTTGATATTGTGTTGTCACGTGGCAGAAGATACATGTATTAGTTACTTTGGGGGTTGTTGTGAACAAATACAGAAAAAAAGTCAACTTCAGGGAGAAAAGATTTACTTGTGATGCATGGTTCATGGGGATACATTCCACTATGGCAGAGAAGTCATGGCATCAGGAGTGGGAGGTGGCTGGTTGCATTACATCCAAAGTCAGCAAGCAGAGATGAGTACTTGTGTGATACTCATTTTCCTCTCCTCTTCTTCTCCATACCCTTTTTCAGCAAGTACTGGCGGTTGAATCTAGGGTCTCCTGCATGTGAGACAAGCCCCAGCCTCATTCTCCCCTTTTTATTCAGTCTGAGACCCTACCCGTGGGATTGTGCCACCCACATTCATGGTGGATCTACCAATGTCAATTAAATCTCCAGAAAAGCCTCATAGACACACCCAGAGGCTTATCTCTTAGGTGATTCTGTATTCCATCAAATTGACCATCAAATTAACTATCTTGCCAGTTAACCAACACAAGGCAGAGGGTAAGAAAAGAACATTGGATCCATGTGTGGTGGTGCATGATTTTAATCCTAGTACTCAGCAGCCAGAGGCAGGCAGATCTCTGAGTTCAAGGCCAGCCTGGAATACAGAGCGAGTTGCAGGACAACCAGGGCTACACAGAGAAACCCTATCTTAGAATAAAAAAAGAAAAGAACATCCGGTTGTTCCCTTCAACCTCCTTTATAAGTACTCAAATCCACTCATGAGGATGGAGCCCTCATGAATTAATGAACTTCCAAAAGGCTCCTCTTAATACTATCACCTGGTGGTTTTGTTCCAACATATGAGTTTAAAGAGATATACACCTGGATTGTGCAGAAGCAGCTCTGAAGTCTTAGAGGGGACAAATAAGGCACCTGGAGTCACACAGCAAATGCGAGGTACTGAGGGGCAGAATTTAAAATAGTTTACTAAAATCTGAGGTTTAAAAAAACAATAAACTCATATTATAGAGAGGTAGATAAGTCAATTGAGCAGCTAAATAGCTGTTGGGGATGATATATGACACTGGAACTGTTTGGTACAGTGTTGATGTGGGGACTAATGACATGCTGGTCCCACTTCGGTCAGCTATCTCATCTCTGTCCCCAACAATACATACAGCAAGTTGTGCCCCTGCCACTTACTCAGACTGTCTTTCACATGGATGGAAACTAAGTCTTACCAATGCAAAAACATCTCTTCAGAAATGCCCTCAAACATATGCAACTTGATAATGAAGATGGGCACTAGGAAAAGGAAGAAAGAATGGGCTTTATAAACAGCCATTCAATAGACCTCCTTGTGCCAAATGAAGGTCTTGTTCTATGTCGTCTAGTACAGTAGCCACTGGTGATGCATGCTTGACTAGAGCAACTTAAGTATGGCAATGTGACGAAGGAATTGAAAATGTAACTTTATATAAGATGTGGTTAGTAGCTATCATATTGGAAAGCACTACCCTAACCACTCTTAACCTTTGAAGGGCACTTATTTGGGTATGCACAGGCTTGTTCAGTCAAGAACTGGCGTGCTTAAGTTTCCTTAAAAAATGACTCTGTATGGGCTTATTCCCAATTTGTGCAGTGCCTTCAAGCGCATGACTTCATTTGTTCCTTGTGAGGAGCCGCCCTCGCTATCGCTATTGCCGTTAGAAGATGGCGCTGACATCCACTGTCAGTTGGAGTTAACTGTCGCTGTCAGTTGGAGTTAACTGTCGCTGTCAGTTGGAGTTAACTGTCGCTGTCAGTTGGAGTTAACTGTCGCTGTCAGTTGGAGTTAACCGTTTAAACTGTGCCTCTCCCGTGACGTCATCTGGGGTGATGTGCAAACCACCAATCCCGGCTCTACACATCTCACTCGGAGCTCCTAGGCTTATATAAGGGGCTGGGTTTCTTAGCTTGGGGTCTCCCTCTAAGAAGCTGATCATCTATCTCTCAAGATGCATTAAAGCTTTACTGCAGAAGGATCCGAGTGTTCTGCGTCGTTCTTGCTGGCGAGACGGTAGCGCGGGACATCTGGTGCCGAAACCCGGGAACTCTTCAACATCGCCGGCGCCGCGGGACAGACCCCTCGGAAGACGGGGCGGATTCAGAACTGCAGGGACGTAGGTTCAGAGAGGTATGCTTTATCCTGAACAACCCTTTTCTCGACTTTGGCCTTAGTTTGTCATCACCGTGGGACGGGTCAGTGGAGGCTTTGGTGCTAGTCCTGTTTGTCCTTCTCCTTCATCGTGGCTGGTGCTGACAGAACGGCGCTGTCCGTCTGGCGCTGTCCGTCTGGCGCTGTCCATCTGGCGCTGTCCATCTGGCGCTGTCCATCTGGCGCTGTCAGTCTGGTGCTGTCAGTCTGGTGCTGTCAGTCTGGTGCTGTCAGTCTGGTAACGGAGTTGAGCGCGTTTTTAGATAAGCTGTCAGCGCGATGGGGTCGTCACAGTCAGTGGTTACAGCCTTACAGACTGTGCTAAAACAAAGAGATCTTAAAATTGCACCACGAACACTTCAAAATTTTGTGAAGGAGGTAGATAGAGTGGCACCATGGTATGCTTGTTCCGGGTCCCTCACTGTGGCCTCATGGAACAAGCTAGGTAAAGAACTAGACAGGAAGCATGCAGAAGGAGATCTCTGCTTAGGTACCAAAGCCATTTGGAAGCTAGTTAAAAACTGCTTGGAGGATGAGGCCTGTCACCCTGCTATAATAGAAAGTCAGGGAACCTTAGAGGAAGTTCAGGATAGCATGTCAGAAACTGAACGGAGTGAGAGAATGGGAGCTCGCAAAAGAAAAGACATGTCTAAGAAAAAAGGCCCTCCCAGGAAGTTAAGAAAGGGGAGAGAAAGAAGGGAGTTATCATTCACCCCTTAACAAATCTAAGAAAAAGAAAAAGCCAGAATCTAGTCTATACCCTGCAGTAGAGCTAGAAGCCTTGGAGCTAGATAATTCTGATTCTGACACTCTGGATTCTAGCGAAGAAGGTGGTCTAGAGGAGGAGGTGGCACGGTATGAGGAAAAAGATATCACCCTGATAGACACCGGCCACTGAAAACAAAAATGAATGTGAGGCCACCGCCTATAAATCCGGCGGGCTCACGCCCCTCAGCGCCTCCGCCATATGAGCTTCGGCTGAATACTGGTACTGACTCCTTTTTACCTTTAGAGGAACGGAGAAAAATACAAATGGCTTTTCCAGTATTCGAGAATGTGGAAGGCGGAAGAGTACATACCCCCGTAGATTACAATCAAATTAAAGAATTGGCCGAATCCGTTCGTAATTATGGGGTCAATGCTAACTTTACCACATTACAGGTGGAAAGGCTTGCTAATTTTGCCATGACTCCCACTGACTGGCAAACGACAGTGAAAGCAGTGCTTCCCAACATGGGACAATACATGGAATGGAAGGCTCTCTGGTATGATGCAGCCCAGGCACAAGCTAGAGTTAATGCCACGGCTGAAGATGAGAATCAGAGGCAGTGGACATTTGAAATGCTGACAGGTCAGGGTCAACATGCCCTTAATCAAACCAACTACATCTGGGGCGTCTATGGTCAGGTGTCGGCCGCCGCTATTAAAGCATGGAAGGCCCTCACAAAAAGGGGAGAGTCCAGTGGACACCTTACAAAGATTGTCCAAGGACCCCAAGAGCCATTTTCAGACTTTGTGGCCAGAATGACAGAGGCCGCCAGTCGCATCTTTGGTGATTCAGAACAAGCTATGCCCCTGATTGAGCAACTTGTCTATGAACAAGCAACCCAGGAATGTCGAGCGGCTATCGCCCCTCGCAAAAGCAAAGGTTTACAAGATTGGCTCAGAGTGTGCAGGGAGCTGGGGGACCCCTAACCAATGCAGGACTAGCTGCCGCCATTTTACAAACGCACAGGTATAGAGATTTATCTAATCGAAAAGCTTGTTTTAATTGTGGGAGAATGGGGCACCTTAAGAAAGATTGTCAAGCCCCTGAAAGAACAA